>NC_142539.1:13064583-13365000 GCF_056151865.1 Erythranthe guttata
TAGATATTATGATCTGGTTTATTTTTTAAAAAAAATTAACTGATATTTAGTAGTTATTAGTGTTTCTTTTAACGACGTGGATGTTCTTATTTTTTGAAAATTAATTATGAAATTTTCAAAAAAAAATCACTATGGTTTAAAATTTCAATAAGTAATTTCCGATATTTTTCCGAAATTCCAAAATTTTTAGACCTTTTGAAATTGGAATGAATATTTATAAAATTCCAAAAAAAATAGAATTGTTATTGGAATTGATTTTGTTCCGAATCTTTTTTGGAAATTTTTCGAAAAGACTAATTTCAATCCGATCCATCCAACTTTCACCCTTAATGGAGCCACCCTGAAGAATTTAGGTGTCTTCAAGTATGATGATTGACACACAAATTATTTTTACAATTTTACTTATAACTTTTAATCGAACAATTATTTTGAATATTTTTTAACTAGACTATTTTTATTTTTTAGTGAATGTTTAAGATAAGTTAATTTTGAAATTCAATGGTAGTGCAATATTTTTTTTCCTTGTATTATAAATATAAAGTTATTTAATATTGTAATAAATAAATTAAGTTCATAACAATTATTAGATATATGTCAATTGTTTAGATATATTTTTGTAAATTCAATTTTTTACATGTCTTATCGAGTGTTTATTTTTTCTTTACTAAATGTTTAATTTTGTTTACAGTTAATTGTTTCTTCGGTTTTAATATACTACCCGTGCAACGTATTAGAAAAAAGAAAAAGAAAAAACCCAATAAACTAGGAAATGCGATGTGTGAGAAGTTGTAGAGAATATATATATATATATACACCATTAATTAGTGGGCGTCAACAAACTGTTTTATAACATCAAAAAACCCTAGCTCTCCGCATACACAAGAACTGATATATTAAAAAAAAAAAAAAAAAAAAAAAAAAAAACTCGATTCATCCGATAATGTCTGCCACACCAGCAGCAGATGGTATGAAACAATAATTCTAACAAAATAAATCAGTTTCCCTTTGTTTTTTTCCCCAATATTATATATGTATTTGTGTGAAATAATTTTTGAAGTTTCAGAAACGACCAACATGGACATAAGAGAGACATCGCCTGCACATTTTTTGATCAAGATTGAATCTTTCTCCTTGCTTGACAAGTGTCGAGTTGATAAATACGAAACTAAGGAATTTGTCGCCGGAGATTACAAGTGGTATGTTAATGTGTGAGAGACTTTGATATATATTTTTTTTAGTATTAGAAAAAAAAAACAAAAAAGAAAAAGAAATCAATATCGAAATTATTGTGAAGTTTGTTGCATGTTTTTGCTTGATATACTTTTGAGTTGTTACAGGAGACTAGTAATCTATCCGAACGGAGATAACAACAACGGAAAAGAGTGCGACTATATTTCCGTAAAGTTGGCTATGGTGTACACAAGTTCAATGCCTAAAAATTGGGAGGTCAATGCTAACTTCAGCATCCTTCTCTATAATTGGATTTCGGGCGATTATGTTTATTCACTAGGTATTATTAATCATATGTGTTAGTTTATTAAAATTGCGAACGAGCAATTCAATTTGTGTAATATGGAACAGGACGAACAAGACGTTTCCAAAGAACCCAATCTGAATGGGGATTTTCAAAATTTATCTCTAAGAAGAATATGTTGGATCCATCAAAAGGGTACCTAGTGAACGACAACTGTGTTTTCGGTGCTGACGTTTTTGTGGTCAAAAGAAAAGCAGTCACTGAATGTTTGTCGTTGAAGAGTATCGAAATAGTTCCTTACAAGCACGATTTCAAGATTTCAAACTTCCAAAAAATAGAAGGGGTTTGGGAATCTGAAAAATTCAGTGCTGGAGGCCACAAATGGTACACTTTTATTTTCTAGTATTATTACAACAATATTTTTTTTTTATTTTTTTATAGTTTGTAACCACATTTTATTCGTGTTTTAATTTGTTGTTAATAAATTTAGGTATATTCGTATTTACCCAAAAGGGAACGCAGCAGCAACTGGCAGAGCTATCTCTATCTTCTTGCACTATGATTGTTCCGATTTCACTACTCATTCTGCATTAGTGAACGCAACTTATACCGTATTCATCAAAAACCAGCTTTATGGTACACACATAAATGAAACTCGTAAGTCGTTCTTGCCTTATAGTATTTACCGTATCCTTTTTTGTCTTTATAATTTTTTCATAAACTATACTTGATTAATAGACAATGTTACCAAATATAAAACTAATCGGGATTTGTTTACAAACTGCACTACTCCTATCTCTCGACCAAGTCTTTTGTAGGATTAATAATTTAATATTCCTCAACTGCTTTTCATTTTTCTTAGGAAATTCATAAATATATATACAGTTAAACCTCTTTAAATTAATATAGTCGGTATTAACATTTTTTTATTAATTTAGCGAAATATGAAATTATTGAACTAATAATTTAATACGTTTTTACCTAGTTGGGACCGGAAGAAAATATTATTTAAGCAAGGTTATTAATTTATTGAGGTTCTACTGTATACTGAAGAGGGTGATACAAATTTTCATTATTCTTGCAGTTACGTATTCGTTTTCAGCTTCCAAACTTCAATGGGGATGGCCTTCATTCGCTGAGCTTGCTACGATTGATGATCCTAAAAAAGGGTTCATAGTAAGAGATTGTATGTATCTAAATATAGAGCTCTCTGTTCTAAACAATGCATTGACCTTCAGCTCGACGTGGATTTAATTTAGTGTGTGTCGAAAGAATTTTGTCTCGGTTCCAACTAGTGCCACTCTTAGTTTTTCCATACCTGGTAATTTTATTTTGATGTACTATTTAGTTTATTGACATCTAGATGTTCATATTTCATTTATCTTGAAATAAAATGAAATGATATGTCTAGCAAGAAACAAGCAATACTTGTTATAAACGCAAGTAAATAACAACTTCATTGAAAACTGATGAGCCCCCTATAAAATTTTCAGATTCTTAGTTTCCCTCCTAAAAATTTATAAGAGAGACAAGCCCCTTCTAAAATGTTGTTCTGTTTGTGTTTTGCCCCAAAATTCAATACCCGGTGGTCAATGTGATTTTAAAGGGACAACGTGTAATAAAAATAATATTTAAAATGGGCAACATACAACAAAAATAATACTTTTTAAGGGGCCACGTGCAATAAACAAACTCAATTCTGTGGAATAACCCGTAGGAAATTGGCTATCGAGACAACGTGCAACAAAAATATTATTTGGAAGGGGGAACACTGCAGTTCGCCCCCTAGAAATATCAAGAAACCGCACTTCCCTCCTAGCATGTTTGTTGCACTGAGTGATGAGGAAGAAGAAAATGGTGAACAACCTAGTGAACAAAAGGAGGAAGATAAAGTTCTCTTAGTCAGATACTCAGAAGAAAACAACTTTGAATCACAGTTACATGAATTTTCCTTTATCATGTATGTATGGGTGAGGCCGAAGAGGGGAAAAAAGGGTTTTTGCGAAAACCACCCTTATGTAATCTCAAATTGCTGAAAAAACCCTTGTGTTAAAAAAAATAGCAAATACCCCTTATAAAAATTAGTCAAAGGCAATAAGGCCCCTGCGAGCCGAACATGTGTAGCACGCACGAAATGTGCGAATGGGTGTGTGTTTTTTGATGCCAAAAGACTCAAATACCCTTCAAATTTGAAATTTAAAATATTATAAATTCGCCCCATAATTTTAATAAGGCCCAACATGAAGTTCACAAAATTTTCAATTCAATACCCAATATTTTCTAAAAAGCCATCTTTCCAAATCAACCCAAAACCTGATTTCTCTTCTCCGCCACACATCTACAATGGCTACAATCACCAAAAGTTTCCCCCACCATGAAATCTCCAATACAAATCAATAAACAAAAGGGAAGCTGAAATTCAATCAAAAGTAAAAAATGAAATACATTTGCGATTCCATTAAAAACTGTATATTTGTGTGTGTGTGTGTGAGAGAGAGAGAGAGGGGGGGGGGGTAGCTCATTGAACAAAGAGTAAGACACACCATTAGAAAATGTGGAGGGAGCTAGAGCAAACATAATAGATTTCGCCAACCTCCTAGCTCCAAATCAATGGCCTCTTCACAGGATAACACAAACTCCACATTGATGTTTGCACCTCAGAAACACACATTAGAAATTTAGGTTATTTATTTATTTATTTTTTATTTTTTTTCTTTCCTTTTCCTATTTTCCCACAATACAACAGATGCCAAATGAAACTTAACAAGAAAATTTATCTCAAAACTAACACGAGCCATCTTCCCGTTGTCCTTTGTTCTAGAGGTGTGTCGTCTTCAACTCCACTGCCGCCGCCAAAGGGAAGATTTTTTTCAAACTTTTCTTTTTTGCCCGATTTTTTGTGTTATAGTATGGGGTATTTGCTTTGTTCTAACAAGGGGTAGGTTCGTCATTTCATCTAAGTCAACCCCCAATTTTGAAGTAAGAGCGGTGTGCTTTGCAAAATAAAATATAGGAAGGTCTTTGCTTATTTTATTAACACAAGGGTCGTAATTACAGAAATTACACAGGAGTTGTATGCAATTAGCACGGAAAAAAAAAAAGATAAATGTCAGTAAATTTATTTGGATTTGGATACGGCACAACCATATCACATTATGTATAGGGTTAGTCAGGGCCGGTACGGCGTATTCGAGGGCCGGGACGAGAATATAATTGTTCGGTAGTTCGGTGGCAACGTCCGGAGTTTTTTTTCCGCATCTTAAGCTTAATGAAATAATATAATAAATTATTTATTAACAGAAACCTCATAAATAGAAGTCTGAAAATATTCATGCCTAGATAAATAACTTGTGTAAAGCAAATGCTAGAATAAAAAGAAAATTAAATTTCAAATCTATTTTTAAAATAAATTTATAAAAAAGAAAAAAGAATAAAGAGTAAATTTTATTTTTTGAAAATAATAGAAGAATAATGTTTTTTAAAACAAGAAAACAATTTTTACACATAAAAATATACAATATATATATATATATATATATATATATATATATATATATATATATATATATATATATATATATATATATATATATATATATATATATATATATATATATATATATATATATATATATATATATATATATATATATATTAAAAAATTAAAATTTTGGGCCCCTATGATATTGCGCCCTGGGGTTAGTACAAGTGAAACACCACAATCTAGTACCTAAAAGACTTAGGTGATGTTTGCAAATGATTATTTAAAAGCAGAAGTTAGTGATTGTGATTTAAGTTAGTTTTAAGTGTTTATTTCTAAAAGTTGGGGGTGTTTGCAAATATTTCGAAAAATGAACTAAAATTGAAAAAGCAGGGTTAGGGGTGCTTTTAAAAAAATAGCTTAAAGCAGATTATTTTAAGAGAAGCAAAAGCAAAAGTTAATTTTGCAAACACCTAAAAACAGATTATAAGCAAAAAATCTCTTACGTGAACCAATACGTACATTCCTACGTGAACCAGTTCTCGGTATAGCTTTTGCCATATGAGTTAGAAATATATGGATATATCCATTTCATGTCAAAACCGATTCGTTATTTGTACATTAAGCCCTTTAACAAGTCTGATTATCCTTGTCTTTGTTTATGTCTCGGGTTGGAACAAATTACTATAATGCGCCCCCGCCTACGGATTAGTCGACATTTTTCACAAATTTTACGAACGGAAGCTCTTATTTTCATATTTGTCATTCCTTAATCTTAATTTTAAGGGGCGAATAATATACGAAATGGGTGGAGTAACCGAAAATATAGCTAGAAGGGCTATTTTAATAGCAGCATCTAAAATGCCTATACGAACTCAATTTATTTTTTCGGGATAAAAATGTAGAACCAACAGAAATGAGTCTTAGGGATGAAACAAAAGTGCAGGTTTCTTTTTTTGGCTAAAAAATATTTCTTTTATTTTCTTCATCCTTTGCATTGGAAGAATAGACTAAAAAATTGATATAATTCACGCATAATCACTTTCAAAAAACATTTGCAAACACCACCTTAGTCCATCTAAATAAACTGAACGCCTATAAATCAGGAAATTAATAACAACAGCCGCAACAAACTTATTTTTCAATTTTTATTTTATTTTATTTTGTTTTATTTTATTTTATTTGCAAAGGTAAGTGAAGTAGACCGAAGTTGTTGGACTGGTAAGTGTACATATAAAAACTTGTACAAGATGAAAATTGTTGACAACCAAACTAGGGCACAATTATTTGTTTACTTTCTTGTAGTATAATATATGTATATTATACTACAAGATGGTACGGCCTTTAATAAATCTGTTTTCTTTCTTTAATTTCTTGTAGTATAATATATGTATATATAATATATATATATGTGTGTGTGTGTAAACAGTAGCTATACTGTTGATGTCAGAATATACAAGCATGGAAACAAGAGAGGCATCACCGAATCATTGTCTGATAAAGATCGAGTCTTTTTACAATAGTGGAATTGACAAGTACGAGACTAAGGAATTCTGGGCTGGAAGATACAGATGGTATATTATATTTTTGGCCAACTTGCACGTCACCCACTAAAAATTTCTAATTTTCGCACTTTACCCACTCAAAATTTGAAAATATGAATGTTCCCGTTCAAAATGTTATTCTTTTTGTGCATTACCCCGATAGCAAAATTTCGATTGATTATTCACCGGAATTGAGTGTTTTGGCATGTTGCCCCTGTAATGTTATTTTTGTTACACGTTGCCCCTTTAAAATACTGATGTTATTTTTGTTGCACTACGCTGAGAAAAAAAATGACTTTTGGATATCTCTTTTTAAAGGGGTTATCCTTTTTTTGGATTTTTATACGGGTTGAAGTGCATTTTGTCATTTAAAGAATGATATATTTTCTTAATTTACTTACAGAGAACACAGTTAAAATTCGTCACATATAGGTCATTATATAGGTAATTGAATGATGCTTGAACTTGTGTAGGAGATTAATAATCTACCCTAATGGAGACAACACTGTCGGAGAAGATCGCAACTGTGTTTCTATATATTTGGCTATGGCGGACACAAGTTCGTACCCTGCTAATTGGGAGGTGAATGCCGTCTTCAGCATCTTTCTCTTTGATCAGATTCAGCCAATTATCTTTGTTCACTAGGTATGTATTATTTTTCTTCTTATCGTTCATTTTGCGTTGTAAAAAATGAATGAAATATAAAAAAAACTTAGCGTGGTTAAATTTTTTTTATGATATTATTAAAAAACACCCATTCAACAGGAATAACAAGACGTTTCCTAGGAATGAAGTCCGAATGGGGAATTTCAAAATTTATCTCTAAAAAAACTATGTCTGAACCATCAAACGGTTACCTAGTCGATGACACGTGTGTATTTGGTGCTGAGGTTTTTATCGTAAAAAATGAAGCATCCATTCCGTATATGTCTTTGAAGAATTTTGATGTTCCTTACAAACGTGATTGGAAGATTCAAAACTTCTCCAAATTGGGAAACTTTTGGAGTTCTGAAGAATTCAATGCTGGAGGCCACAAATGGTACTTAATTATTTATTTTCTTTCATTTTTAATGAGAAAATTACGGTTTTGATCCTTCAAGTTTGCACCGATTTCACATTTCGTCCTCCATATTCAGAAAAAAACATATTTGGTCCCTTATATTTCAATAATTTAACACTTTTGGTAATTTCCGTCAATTTATCGTTAGTCCCTTAGCTAAGGCAACGATGGCCACACACTTGATTTCGTAAGGTTTTAACAAAAAAATGACGGAATGGACAAAACGTGTTGAATTTATGAAACATGAAGGATTCAATGTGTTGTTTTTGAACATAGATGACCAAATGTGGAATAAGTGCAAACTTGAAGGATCAAAACTGTATTTTTCTCATTTCATTGTTATTGCTTTTTAGTATTACAACTATCTTTCTTGTATGAACATGAGTACCTTTGTTGATAAATGAAGGAAGATTCGTCTTTACTCGAAAGGAGATGGAAAAAAAGCCGAAAACCACGTCACCATCTATCTTTACTATCTCGGTTCCGAAAGTGTGCAACAGTGCAAGCAAATTATACCATATGTATCAAAAACCAGGTTTCTGATCAACACATGAAAAGAACTTGTAAGTTACTGTTTCTAAGTTGTTGTCAGTATTCATTGATGATTATATTTCTCTCGTTAAATATATATACATTATGTTTTCTTGCAGCCATTGATCACTTGTTTTCAGCCTCGGACAATTCGTGGGGATGGGGTAAATTCATGGAGATTGCAACTATGAATAATCCAAAGAAGGGATTCGTTGTCAATGACTCTTGTCTCGTACATATCGAAATCTCCTCGGTCCAAGTCGTTCCGAATACGACGAGTTTGGGGAAGAAAGTATGTAACCTCTTGACAGGGTTGTTTTTATAAATTTAAAGAAAATTAGAGTGGACAATATAGAACTTAGATTCATTTTGTAGACTATTTCTTGGATTGCCTTCTAATTCATGTCTCGTTCGGATTTTTTCCAATATTATTCAAGATTTCAGAACATAGGCTTTCTTGAATTTAGCAAAGCATACAGCAGGGCTACTGCTTTGAACCTGACACTACAACAAAAAATCGGTATGTGGACACAGGAAAGTGTCCTAATCTGGTACCGATTGTTACCATCGCATAGTATCTTTCTTTGGTTCAGATTCATCTTCGTGAGTAAGCTGTTAAGTAATAATCGCAACACAAAAGTCTAGGGGTGCAAGTTGGAACGGAAATTCCAATTTCTGCCGGTTCCGATAAAAAAATGTCCGATTTTGGAACAACTTTTTTTATTCCGACTTCCGAAATTCTGATTTTCGAATTTTTTGGATTTTTCTGGATTGGAATTGGAATTTCCGATTTCCGATCCGATTTAATTTCCGAGATTAATTCCGAAAAATTCTGATTTTTTATGAAAAATACACCTATAAATAGTTTTTTATTTTTTCTTCTGAAACAGCAATTTGATTAAGTTTTGTTTTAGGATTTTGACATATTGAGTTTTTGTTAGAAGTTTTATTGGATATTATGATGTGGTTTAATTTTATTTATTTTTTGAATTGAAAAATACTAGTTATTAGTTTTACTTTTTTCGACGTGAATGTTCTTATTTTCGGAAAATTACGAAATTTTTAGAAAAGTAATGCTAAGTTTTGAAATTTTAAAACTTATGTGATTTCCGATTTTTTTCCGAAATTCCGAAATTTCGGGGCATTATCGAATTGTAATGCATTTTTAGATTTCGAAAATTTTGGCATTGGAATTGGAATTGATTTTGTACTTCCGAATATTTTTGGATTTTTCCGAAAAAGGCTAATTTCGATCCGATCCATCCGACTTTCACCCCTACAAAAGTCTGAACTTTACATAGGATTCCATTATGCCAAAAACATTTTGCGATCGCACAATCAACACAATTTTGCATTTAGATTCACGTTGGGAACAAAACAAGAAATATAGTCGATTAGAGAATATAAAAGCTCCTCGCTTGGGAAAAAATATGACAGCTTGGTTATTTCCATTTCAAACTTATTTCTCTTAAATCATTTGAGAAATTTTTGAATGAGCATTTAACTGAACACTATTATATACTTCGGGGATAATTTGGTATACCATCTCGTTAGAGAAATATTTTGAACTAACCACCAAGAAGATTACATCCCTTGTTATATCCCGTAACGTTTTTAGAAATTTGGCATACCCATCGGCTACTTGAAGTACCTAAAGTGCTCGTATACGTATAGAATTAGTTTTAAACTTTAGAAAACCCACAGTCGTCTCTCTTTTCTCTTCGAAAATATTACCATTTAGCGAAAATATTAAAATAATATTATATTGTACTTTATAATATATTTATCATTAAAAAATATTTTATATTGTCTTACTTGTTTTTTTGCAAATAAATGTACTAAAGATGAAATTTAATTACTAGTTTACTTAGTATTAATAATAACTAAAATTGAAAAAATTATCATTTTAATTAAAATAAAAAAATATTTCATAAAGAATTAAAAAATTTAATGTGTATTAATATATATCAATTAAGTTATTGAAATTTATTTTATCAAATTTAAAACTAGTTTTGTATACCTATTAATTAGTATTATTAGTTATTAGTATATTAACTAAAATAAAATTCAAATAAATTTGTAAAACAAAAATTATTAAAGATTCAACGTGTGTGTGTGTGTATATATATATATATATATATATATATATATATATTGTTTAGAATAATACACATTTTTATTAATATTTTATAATAATTGAATATCACGTAGAAACTATTTAATAAAAAATAACTAAATATAATAATTGTGTAAAACATAAACAATGTTGTTGGAGTGCAGTGTTAAAAGTGGAGTGCTAAACAATGTTCGTTTGTTATATTATAGATATAAACAACCGTTTTTAGACAAACGGTTGGAGATGGCCTAACATACAATAATATATGCATGTGATTGTGCATATATCGATATGTATTGGTTGGTTACGAGTTGATTTATAATATAAATATTTTAAATTTGTGAGTTATGTTGTTGGTGTGGATGATATATTTCTATATAATCGGCGATATTGGTGTGTGTATTGTATGTACGTAAAAGAAAGAACATTACTATGAATGAATATAGTTAACTGCAATGTTCTAAAAATCGGCCGAGGCGGCCGATTAATCGGTCTCCGAGGCGGAGGCGGTCTAAAACCTTTAAGATTTTAGTGTAAAGGTTTGAAAAATCGATTTTTTGCCTGTGAGGCGGTTTTAGGCGGTCTGAGGCGGTCCGAGGCGGTTTGAGGCGGTCAAACCTTTAAGGCTGGTCAAACACGGTGGCAAAAATCGGTTAAAAATCTGTTTTTTTTTTTTATAATTCAAAATAAAAGTTGGATTTTAATAAAAATATGAGTTTATGCCTTATTTTGTTTATGTTAATTGTTATTGTTAAAGAACTAATGATGTATGTCAAGAATGTTCAAAAATAAATGTAAATTCAAAAAAATTGTTTTTTTATTTATATTTTAGGGTAAAATTCATTTTGCACCCCTGTACTATGATAAATATATCGTTTACCCCCCTGAAGTATTGAAAACATCAAATACCCCCCTGCCGTTAGTTTTTTTCTTCTAATTTCGTTAGTCAAACCCTTTGACCGACTATTGCAAAGAAATGTTGGCTTTTTTTTAACGAAAATACCCCAAAAAATTTCTATATATAGATTTCAGGGCTTTTAGTTTTCATTTTTTGTGGGTTTTGTGCCGTTAGTTTTCCTATATATAAATTTTTTGGGGTATTTTCATTAAAAAAAAAGCCAACATTTCTTTGCCATAGTCGGTCAAAGTGTTTGACTAACGGAATTAGAAGAAAAAAACTAACGGCAGGGGGGTGTTTGATGTTTTCTATACTTCAGGGGGGTAAACGATACATTTATCATAGTACAGGGGTGCAAAATGAATTTTACCCTATATTTTATAAGGATATTTATGTATTATGATCTTATAATTATTAAACTTTTATTATGTTATTAGGATATATACATGATGGAGATATAACTATGTTTAAATATCTTTTTATATATGTTTGGAGTATTTATAAATAATATTTAGAAATATATTATATTAAATTTTAAAAACCGATTTATTTCCGATTTACCACCAATTAATCACCGCCGCACCGATTAATCGTGAGTCGGTGCCTGACCGACTCGGACCCGATTACCGCTTTTTACAACCTTGGTTAAATGTAGTTACTTGTAGTCATTTTAAATGCAGTAAACATATTGAAATAAATTAAATACAAAATTATAAAAATTATAAATATTTAAAAAAGAAAAGAAAGAAAGAAAGGTCTATGTATAAAATAAAGAAACATTTTTTGTTAAAAAAATCAGTAAAAATGATAAATACAGATCCAAATACGATAAATGCATATAGTAAAAATATTGAATGCAGTTAGGTAAAAATTGTTTGTGGGGTAGTATAATACTTTTAAAAAATTGTTTGTGGGGTAGTATAATACTTTTACTTCTCCCAGGGTTATGGCAAATGATATTAACAACTCAATAAAATAAAATAAAACAATATGTCCAAAAATAAGGTGTCAGTACAAAATAAATTTTAAAAAATACTATAAAATAGTAAAATTTGTATATAATATAAACAATTAAAATAAGGGGAAACGGCGGAGTGGCGTACGGTGGAGAAGAAATCAATGTGTTGTTGTTGTGCCAAGGGAAGAATGACTAAAGGAGGGTAGGTCATGGTTTAGAATTTAATTTTGCTGCCTCTATTTGGATATGGTGGTGGTCGTAAAGAAAATTGGGTTTGGTTGACTTTGTTTTGGTGTTTTGGTGGTGGTTCTGTTTGGGTTGGTGGTGCGGGTTGTTATTTACTTTATTTGTATTAAAAAACAGTTAGAATATGGAAGTGTGGTGGTGATGGTATAGTGTGGCGACGGTGTGGTGACGATGAGAAGGTCTGGGGTTTTTATTGATAAATTGGGTGAAAGACAACGCACGCAGAGGAAGTCAGTGGAGGTTAATCGACTACGTTTTGGTAGTCGATTCAGTTAATGAACTACGCTTTGGTAGTCGATATGTGTATTAATCGAATATGTTTTCGTAGTCGATTAAGGTTAATCGACTTCATTTTATAATTTATTTTTGAATTTTCGTGTATTGATTCCGACTTGTATAAATCAATTACAATTTATGTATATTATTTGTTTGTAAAAAAATGCTGAGTTTTGTTTTTATGTAGTTCTGTTTTTATTTTTAAGACAGTTCCTTACTGAACTATGCTTCATAGTCGATTAATATACCTGATAGAGAAAAATAAAAAATTAAAAAACGATTTGCTTAGAAAAAATTAAAAAATAATAATAAAAAATTGAAAAAATAAAAACAAAAATTGATTTCAAAACAAAGGAAAAACCAAAATTGAGATGAGAGTACCGGCGAAGAAGATAGTGGAAGGGCAATTTGGGGATTAAAAAGAAGGCGAAAGGAGTAAGGATTGTTATAAAAGAGTTGCTTGTTGAGAGGGACTCTCTCCCATATTAAGAGAAGTATTGCAAATTCGCAATACACCTCATGTATAAAACCAGAAAACTCGAACAATATAAAAATCTTCTTCAAAAACCAAAGTAGGGCACAAATATTGAAAGGACTTACACAATGTCTGCACCATTAGCAGCAGCTGGTATGGCGATTCTCGCAAAAATTACACAACCTGTTTTTCTATTTCTTTATTTCTCTCTCGTAATAAATGTATATATATATACATAAATTCTGTTGTTGCTGTCAGACTTTACAAGCATGGAAACAAGAGAAGCATCACCTAATCATTGTCTGGTCAAGATTGAATCTTTTTACAAGAGTGGAATTGCGAAATTCGAGACGAAAGAATTTGTGGCCGGAGAATACAGATGGTATGTATTACTGTCTATATCTATTAGTGCAAATTGCATATTACCCACGCAAAATTTACAATTTTCGTAATTTTTGTACTTTACCCTCGCAAATCTTTTTAAGGTTAATGTCACTGTTCAAAATATTATTCTTGTTCCACATTACCTAGATAGCAAAATTCCGATGGATTATTCATCGGAATTGAATATTTTTGTTGCACATTACCTCTTTAAAGGTTATTTTTATTATTGTTGCCCCTTAAAAAACATTATTTTTCTACGCGTTGCCTCTTTAAAATATTATTTTTGTTGGACGATGCAAAGTGAAAATTGACTTTTGGGCCAAAGTGCAACAAAAATAACATTTTGAAGTTGGGTTATCCCTTTTTTTGGATTTTTAAGGGGGAAAGTGCGAAAACGGGAAATTTATATGGGTGGAGTGCATTTTATCGTATCTATTATATTATTTGTCAAGCCTTTTGTTTCTTTTCTCTGCTTTAATTTACTGCCAAAAAACATTGTTGTACTTGTAAGTCATATATAGGTAATAAAATGCTTAAACTTGTACAGGAAACTTATAATCCATCCTAACGGAGACAACACTGTCGAAAAAGACAAAGACTACGTTTCCGTATATTTGGCTATGGCGAATACAAGCTCATTGCCGGCTAGTTGGGAGGTTAATGTTGTGTTCAGCATCTTTCTCTTTGATCAGATTTCAGCCAATTATCTTTGTTCACTAGGTATATATATTATTTGGAAAAAATACAATTTTCGTCCCTCAAGTTTGCACCAATTTCATATTTGGTCCCTCATGTTCACAAAAAACACATATCGTCCCTCATGTTTCAAAAATTCAACACTTTTAGTCATTTCCGTCAATTTTCTGTTAAAACTAACCGAATCAAGCATTTGCCCATCATTGGCTTAACTGGCGGACTAACTGTAAATTTACAGAAATGGCAATAAATGTTAAATTATTGAAACATGAGGGACCAAATGTAAAACCGATGCAAACTTAAGGGATGAAAACTGTAATTTTCCCTATATTATTTTTCTTCTCATCTTTTAATTAGCCTTCTAAGGTACTTAAATTGCAAATTGGACACAGGAATAACAAGACGTTTCCTACCAATGAAGAGCCAATGGGGCTTTTCGAAATTCATCTCTAAAAAAGTTATGTCCGAACCATCAAACGGTTACCTACTCGACGACACAAGTGTGTTTGGTGCTGAGGTTTTCATAGTGAAAAAAGAAGCAGCAGCAATTGAATGTCTATCTTTGAGGAATTTCGATATTCCTTACAAACGTGATTGGATTATTCCAAACTTCTCTAAATTGGAAGATATTTGGGAATCTGAAGAATTCTATGCTGGAGGCGAAAAATGGTACTCTTTTTCTTTTTTTGTAGTATTACAACTCTATTTCGTGTATATTTGTTTTTCTTTTTTTCTTTTTTTCCTTTGATCGTTTGACGTGACTACTTTCATTGATAAATCAAGGACGGTTCAACTTTACCCAAAAGGAAATGGAAAAGGAGCCGGCAGCCATGTCGGCATCTTTTTGCAGTATCACGGTTCCGGAAAAATGCAAGCAAGTTATACGATATGTATCAAAAACCAGGTTTCTGATCAACACGTGGAAAGAACTAGTAAGTTACATCAACATCAGTGTTTGTGAATTGTTGTCGGTGATTCATCCATGAATCTCTCTCATGACACTACATATCTTTTTTTTCTCGCAGCAATCGATCGCTTGTTCCCAACCAATAATTGGGGATGGCCTTTATTCATGGAGCTTGCAACTATTAATGATCCTAAAAAGGGATTCGTTGTCGGTGATACTTGTCTCGTACATATCGAAATTTCGTCTCTGAAAGATGTCGTGCAGTGATCGATATCGTATCATTTATGATGGAATATTAGCTGCACATTATATTATTCATCTCTCTCTCTATATATGAATTTTCAGTTTACATTAATAACTTGGATGGATAATTTTCCAGAAAATATTTTCAGTTTAAGCCTCTTTTGTTCGATCTTGAGATTTTGACATATACATGAACTAATCAATTAATCTGTTTAAGAACTAAAATTTAATTGTCCTAGAAATCTCACAATCTTTTTTATTGAATTATTCTTGGTATATTTACAGTCTACAGTCTAACACAATAATATCATTATATTTTCATTAATATATATATATATATATATACATATTACTATTATTCAGAAAAATTTAAAACTATTATTTCTGGCAAATAGTGAGATTTTCATGTATCACTGTTTTTAAATAAGTGTTTATTTAAGATAGTTTTTAATAAACACTTAATGAGGAGTTGGCCCAAGACTTCTTATATTTTTTGACATAAACCCAAATAGTTTCATTATACCTATTTTACCCCTTTCAAACTCTAATTAGGGTTTGTTTTATCTTACTTATTTTTATTATTATTATTTTTATTTAGTTATTATTAAAAAAAAATATTTATTTATCTGTTTATTTATTTTTTTTTGTTTTTCTTTTATATTCGTGGGTGGCGTGGATGGTCGGAGCTACGGTTAGCTCAGCATTAGTTTACTTCAATTAGTAGACGATTCATTTTTTTTTTTTTTAATTCTTTTTCCTGGCGGCGGGTCGTCAAAGCTCTAGTTAACTAACTTAGCATTAGTTAACTTCAATTAGTTGACAATTCATTTTTTTTTCTTTTATCTTTTTGTTTTTGTTTGACATTTTTTTTTTCCGGCGGCCCCGTGTCGGTGCTCTGGTTAGCTGACTCATCATTCCTTAACTTCCACATTAGTTGACATTTCAATTTTTTTTTTTTTTTTTTTTCTGACGGCGGATAATCAGAGCTCCGATTAGTTAACATGCATTAGCTGACTCAACATTAGTTAACATCAACATTAGTTGACATTCCATTTTGTTTTGTTTTATTTTTATTTTTTGTTTTAATTTTTTTTTCCGGCGGCGGGTCATCGTAGCTTCGGTTAGGTGACTCAGCATTAGTTAACTTTAACATTAGTTGTAATTCCATTTTTTCTTTCTTTTATCCTTTTTTTATTTAAACATTTTTCTCCGGCGGTGGATAATCAAGCTTCGATTAGTTAACTTGAATTAGCCGACATCTAACTTTTTTCATTTTTTTTCCAGCAACGACATGTCGGAGCTCTGATTAGCTAACTATACATTAGTTGAGTTCGCATTACCTGACTTTAATTTTCTTTAACTGACATCTGATATTTTTTTTTTCTTTCAACTCGTTTTTTCAGTGGCGGGGTATTTATGGCTCTGATTAGCTGACACCCAATTGTTTTAGTCTTGAAGTCAGCTAATCGTAGCTCCAATGATCCTCCATCGTATGAAAAAAGAAAGAAAAAAAAAGGTCGAATATCAAGTAATGTTGAAGTTCACTAATGCTAAGTCAGCTAATCGAAGACCCGACGGCCCGTCGCCGGAGGATAAAAAAAAGATGTCAACTAATGTTAAAGTTAACTGAACAAACTAATAGTGAAGTTAAATAATGTTGAGTTAGCTAACCAGAGCTCCGATGACCCACCACCGAAAAAAAAAGACAAAAAAATGGAATGTCAACTGATGTTGAGTCAGCTAACCGGAGCTCTGACAACCCACCACCAGAAAAAAAAAAAAAAAAAATCGATCGTCAACTAATTGAAGTTAACTAATGTTGAGTCAGCTAAACGGGGCTCCAACCACTCAGGCCACCGCTAGAGGAAAAAAAAAACCAAAAACAAAAAACAAAAAACCTGACCAGTCAGACAGGACCGGCTTGGTGGGTAGGTGGGATGGGATGGGGGAAATCAATTTCAATTGGGTATATTTTTATTTTTCGTATTGCTATCAACATGAAGAGGAGCTACGTCAACAGGTTTGTTTTGTTGTTGGTTACTATCATTTTCCTTTGGTGGTCGATCCACAACATAATTGAGGTTTTTTATTTGTTAATTTTAATTTGTTATGCAGTTTAGATTTCGAGATTGAAATTTTGTTTGTTATTCTGTTTAGCAAAATCTATTGTTTAGACTTCGAGATTGAAATTCAAATTTAGACTTTTGGTTCAGTTTGGCAGGCATTAAATTAAATTTTGTTATTTTTTTAGGGTTGATGATGCAAGATCGAAGGAGTAGATGACCATAGAGAATATGATTGAGCCCGATTCACATTTTTCTCTTGATTCGCTCATTAGGAGAAGATTTCATTTAGTTTTCTTTTTTGTGCAAACCAAAAAGAGTACAAAATGGCTTGCTCGTTCTCCGCCGCTAAATCCATTCCTTCTTTCATCGCCAAAGCAAGTCTGTATCTAGAGGCTCAAGGGCATTGATTAAAGTTGATTATCTTGAGAGGAAAACTGTGCTTATTGTTGGCTATTTTGTTTTACACTTTTTTGTTATATATTTATTTTTTGTTCTTGGTGGTACTATTTACACTTTGTTTTTTATTCTTGCAGTTTACATATATAATGTGTTTTTTGGTCGAGTTATATTTTTACACTTTTGCTGCTTTTATTTATTATTTTAAGTTTTTCTTTTCATACTTGATGTAACTACTAATCTATGTTCTGTAAATATCAAACTTTAAACATCCGTTCATAAGACAAACATCAAACAACAAAAAAATATTTTATAATGCCCATATCGAACAACAAACATAAAGTTTTTTTTCCATTTTTTTATGTCGATTTGCATTTTTTTCGATGTTGCTGGTTTTTTGTTTTGCGTTTTGTTGTTTCTAGGAGACTATATCTTTTAACTATGATGTTATATATATATATATATATATATATATATATATATATATATATATATATATATATATATATATATATATATATATATATATATATATATATATTTGTATTGAGTTGTTGCCATAGTATTAATAGTTTGATCTTGTGATTGTTATGTTTGCAGTGTGCATATACAAGGTGTTTGTTGCTCGAATATATTTGTGCATGTTAATGTTATATATGATGTAATTTTTTTGGTAACTACACTTTTGATGCCATATATTTGTTTTTGCTGTTAGTATTGTATTATTTGAACTTTGCCTTTTCCTTTTGCAGTTTGCATATAAATTACAATAGCAAATTGCAATTTGTAACAACAAAAATAAATAGCAAAATAAATATAATACATAATGACCTACCATATGTCACAAATATTATTTTACAAATGTTTTTTCACAACAACACAATATGGAACTAATGATAATTTGTTCAAACATCAATACTTCAAGTTTTTTTTCCTCGAACAATATAAAATATTTTTAAAAGATAAAATATGAAATAAAAGATGACATAACAAACCAACAAACTATTTTTTCTAGGAATAATCACTACATTAAATACAAAATATTGTAAGATACAAATCAGTAGATACAAGCAGTGTTGCAATAACTGATTCTGGCTGGGGTGATGTCATAATGGAAATAGTCTCGACGTCCTACTGAATTCACAACTTCCAAACGTCCTCGAGGATCATCTAGAAACTTTTGATCGTGTCAATATGAGTTTTGGAAAAGAACCAAAAAATATGTGAAACCTTCCATAGTTATTCCTAAAAAAGAAAAGAAAACCTAATATTAATTTGCATAACGAGCTGCATATTAAAAATTGCAGAACTGCCAAAGTGAATTAAGAAAATGGAAAATGAAAACTGCAATCAAATAAATTGTAAGGGAACAACAAAATAGTGGAAACAACAACCAAATAAAATTATGCAAATAACCATATCCAAATGCAATTGTCAACAACAAACTGCAAAACGCAAACGATCTACAATGACAACAAGTAATTTTCAACAAGTATTTTGTTATGATAGATGTAACCATTTGTTACAACACCAAACTGCAAATATTACAGTGAAGTGCAACTTATACTATGATAACAACAAAGTGGAAATGAACTATAATATAAAAGCAAAAAACGCATCATACAAGCAAAATCGCAAATCAACAGCAAAGTGCAAAAAATAATATGCTAACAGTTAAATATAAATAAGTTACAACAAGGTGCAAAATATACTATGCTAAAAACAATACATAGCAGGTTTGCAAAATTGATATGCCAGCAAAGTGTAATGAAATATACAAACTACAATATACAATACAACAGCAAGTGCAAAATACACAATAAACATCAAAGTGCAAAACACACATAAAAACAACATAATAAAAAACAAAAAAAAAAAAAAATTCTTTGCAGAAAACAAAGTTATTACCTGGGGTCGTAGGCTCCAACTGTCTTTCACTTCATTCATAAAAAAACCCATTGTATTTCGTCAATGAATCGCGATTTTAAAAATGAAATACAAAAAAATGCAATACATAGCAAATTACCTGTACGTTTTCGATTTTGCGCCATCTTTTCGGTTTTCAGACCTACAGACTCTCCATCGATCTCACCAATATGGGGCTATGATTACAGAGTTTGGGTTGAACGAAAGGGGAGAGAGTTTTTGCATGTTTCAATTTGACGAGATTTGCAGATTTTTCCCTTCGATGGCGATTTACAGGTTTACAACTTTTCCGTCGATCTGAGAATTAGGGCTATAGTGTGCGTTGAAAGAAACGAGAGGTGAGTTTATGCAGTTTCTCCCTTCGGTGGCGGTTTGCAGATATACATCCCTTTCTGTCGATTTGAGAATTAGGGCTATAGGGTTGTAGTTTCAATATCACGATTTGAGATTTTTTTGTCTCTTTTTTAGCTAAAAAACTGATTTGGTGGATAATTATATTTAAAAGGGAATCTTCCTATTTTGCTGCAAAGGGCAAATCAACAAAAAATATTAGTTGGGGGTTTAGAAAAATAGGACTTATGACTTGGACTAGGACCTATATAATCTTATAGTGGAGGGTTTACAAAAAATTAGCCCTTTTTCTTTTTGTCAAGGTGTATGTTTTTATCAGAAAATCTAACGCCGCTAATGTATTGGCAGCTATTAACGTTGAGTGTTGTCGTAATTTGTAGTTGATGGGGCATTTTGGGTCGGAGTCTATAGTCCAGGGGTTAATTGTACTTACCCCTTAACTCATTTACTTATATTAACGTGTATATAATTTTTATTATTAGTGAGACCCCCACCTTATATTAAATATATATATATTTTTAATTAGTATTGTATTCAACATGACTAATACACATAATTTGTCCTTCTATGTTATATCTAAAATAACCAAACCTATTTCACGTTCTTTCTATTTCTCTTATTTCCCTCTCTCTTTTCTCTCTTAAAACTGCCGTCTCCAACCTTCTGCCATCACTGCGCCGCCGTCGTTGTGCTCCATACTACCGCCCTTGTGTGCCCTCTTAATCTCTATTTCGCCCTGTCTACGGTCTTTACCCCTGGAATCCTCTCGTCAAAGGCAGCATTAGGGTTTTTGCTAGGGAGAATGACGAGACCATGTTGCGGCGCTAGGGATGATATTCCGTATGAGATTTCAATAGAGAAGTTTCATTGTTGTTGTTGTTCCTCTTCTCTGATTTTTTTTTGGAACCCAATTTTCGAATCTCAATTTTCTTACTTGGAATTTTTGGTTGAATTCTTGTATTGAAGGCTAATTTTGTGTTCAATCAATAGTATAATGGATGTTTATTTTTTAAATTGTGTTGATGTTATTTACAGATATATATAGATGTTTTCGTACAACAATATAGTTGTTTTCGTATAGCAATATAGTTGTTTTTATTACTTTTTAGTTGATTTTAATAAATAGTTGATTTAACAAATAGTTGATTTTGATAAATGAGAGTTGTTTGAGATAAATATTTGTTTTAATCATAATTGTTTTAAGGGGCCTTAAGACATAGGTCCCTAGTTACAAAACTTATTAGAACTAAATGACAACTCCAACTAAATCTTTGTTTTACATCCTTTATAAAATTCATTCCAAAAATGCCCCTCCACTCATAATTAGAAATATGCATTAATTAAATTCAAACTGCATTATCATTTTATTTATTCTGTATTTAGTATTTTCATAATCTAAACGTTTTTTTTATATTTTTTCTTTTTGTTCTTTCTTCATTTTAACCTTTACACTATCATAAACAAAAAATTCTCTACATATTTTGAAAATTACAAAAAAAAATCTTATTATATTTTTTTTATAACATACTTTTCATTTTTTTTTTAATTTTTATTCTGATATTCGATTAATAAAAGTAGTCTTCTATAGTCACCAGAGTCAATATTGTCGTATGTAGACATCTAAACCTTGAATTTTACTTTATCACACAGTACAACACAGTTTGTAGTAAACTATGATATGCTACAGTGTACTATAGTATACTAGACTTCTGTAGACATCTAAAACTTGACTTTTACTTCATCGCACAGTACAACACAATCTATACTAAACTATGATATACTATGGTGTGCTACAATATACTACGGTGTATACAGTTTACTGCGGTGTACTATTCCAAACCCTAACCGCCAACAACTCCCATCCGTAGCCAACCCTAGCAGTCAACGCAGCCGTAGACAAACCCTATCAACCAAATATCGTAGCCGCCGCAACAGTGCTCACCTTTCTCTTTTTGGAAAACTTGGATCTGCTATTTCAAACCCTAGTGTGCGCCGCCACACAATTGAAGTAACCTAAGAACGTTCACACCGACCTGTAACAAGTCGAAAAAAGTAGCAAATCGGATCTAATCCAAACAAAATCTCTTAAAAGATCAAATAAAATCAGATGTTATTAGTCAAATCTCTTTAAAAAAATAGCCATGATTTATATATCTGTTTTTATTAACAAATCTTCATAAAAAAAGAAATACAGAAAAAATAATTTGAGATAAACTAACTACAATGAAGAAGATGGGAGGGGAGGGGAGTTTCGTGTTTTACCACAATCGTTCTTCCACGATGAGATCCCTTTAGATTTGCGTCTTTGTGGGTGGCGGCGAAATTGATGCAAGAATTTTCTGGAAAAAGCTTTTCCCTAAAATAGGAGAAAAGTACGGGGATATAGAAGTTATTAATATGAGGGAGAAGGTGTGGGTGGGGGGAGGGTGGGGGTGGTTGAGGGTATAATGGGGTTTAAATTTTTCTGAGGGATGTCGGTCTAATAAAATTAGAAATGTGGATTTAGTTCAAAATGGTGAAATGGAGTTGTCTTCCATATCTAATTAGGTTTCTTTTTAGGGGTGTCAAGCATATTATCCCTTGTTTTAATAACAATTATTTTAATAATAATTGTTTTATTGAAATATAGTTATTTTAACCGAAGAAAAAAAAATAGTAAAAAAGTATTTTCAAAAAACATAATAAAAAGTTAAAAAAAACATATTTTTTAAATATTATTTTTTAAATAAAAAATAAATGAAAAAACGAAAATTCAAATTAAAATATAAAAAATAAAAAGTGCATCAAAGTAGTGTATAATAGATAAGGGTGGTGATATACGCAGGCCAAATTAAACATTCAGGCACTTTTTTACCATGGTTTTTTTACCTTTTTACCATAACTATTTACCTTTTGTACTATTCCTACCAAATCCTATAAAATATAAAACTCAACATTCAAAGTGAAAAATTTCAGATATTCAACAATTTTTGCGATGGATCCAAACAACTTAGACCCGAATGTAAGTTTTTCGTTTTTTTCCCGAAAATTCATCTACTCGTGCGAATTTACGTGAGCACTTGCCAAGTGCTCGTGTAAATTCACACGAGTAGATGAAATTTATTTTTTATTCATGTGCTCGTGTGAATTTACGCGAGCACTTGCCAAGTGCTCGCGTAAATTCACACGAGCTCAAGAACTATTTTTTTTTTTTTTTTTAATTAGCTCGTGTGATTTCACACGAGCAGGGGAGGTTTGCTCGTGTGAAATCACACGAGCAGAACGTCTCTGTTCGTGTGAAATCACACGAGCACCACAATTTTTTTTTTTTTTTTTTTTTTTTTTTTTTATTCTTTAGTTTTATAATTTGCTAATTACATTAATATAAAAACAAGAAGTATACATAGATGTGGATGAAGATATTGAAACATTCGAGCTACATGATTTCAGTGAATTTTTCACAATTTCGACTGCATTTGATAGTAAAGATGCACTAGTCGAGTGGGCGATGAATATGGCCATCAGTCATGGACATGAGATTAGGCGACAGTCTTACCACGAGGGCCGACAATATTTGACTTGCAAAAGAGCCTATAAGAGTCGAGGAAAAAATGCAGAGGTCGAAACAAGCCGGAAGTCCGGTTCAATAAAGTGTAAATGCCCTTTTGCGCTATGGGGTAAAGAGGGTCGTGATGGATTATGGCGCCTTACCATCAAAAATGGCAAGCACAATCATAATCCTCATAAATATCCACAAGAATACGAATGCAACTATAGAGAGATAGTTAGTTTGTACGGGCAATATCCGAAGCTGATAACTTACATCAATGAAACGTGGTTGATTTATAAGGAGAGATTTGTTAAGTGTTGGACCAACAACATCGTTCATTTCGGTAACACGACGACTAACAGGTATATAAATTGATTTTACTATAAACTCGTTACGTACAATCTTTTATACACATGTTACATTTATTCATTATTTGAGTGTTTTCTCGAAACAGAGTAGAGAGTGCACATCGTGCATCGAAGCGTTGGATCCAAACATCGACTGGAGCTATGGATACAGTTCAAAATGCACTAGATGCGCAAGTTGACCTTCAAATTAATGAATTGAAGGTGGAAAATGAAAGCAGTAGAACAGTCAGGCTGTACAGTACTTCACTGTCGTGTTTCGGTGCTTTGGTATGTAACGTATCACACAAAGCACTGGACCTGTTGGATAAAGAGCACTGAACTGTATCGTGCCGTAATACATGCTCCGAGGATGTAAGTAATGTGCACCGGTACCATACGGGGTCCAACAAACCTAAGCATATTTTAAACTAATTAGAAAAATCCGTAACTCTACTATAGACATAATTAGAAAAATTATTACTCACATCTCTTTCGGTCATGGCGTCGAGTATTTTTCGGTATTCCTGCAGCGTGGTTTTATTGCCTCCACCATGGGCCCACCTTCTGCATCGAGGCTCAAACTCGGCATATGAACGGGAAAGAGGTGGTCGAAAGCAGGGGAAATACTCAAAGATCCAGCACTGCAAACAAACACCAATGAATAAATAAATAAAATAGAAGTTTAAATAAATAAATAATTACTAATAAAGGTACACGTACCAGAAGGAGAATAACACATCCACAGAGACTGTTCATCCCAGCGCGGGTGGCAATACCCAATTGGCGGTACATGTTTGCTAAGCATGCCGAAGCCCACGAATACTTGCCGACATTATCGAGATCGTTGGTAAAATGGATCCACCACGGCTTTATGTTAGACGCTGTTTTGTCTACAAACAAAACAGACCCAAGCAGAAACATCAAGTAGCCCTTCATCTTCTTGTCGTCTGTGGCGCAAGGAAGGGTCAACTGATCTATCACCTTAACCCAACCAACTCCCTTATTTCGAAACATCTCATTGGTGTCCATAAGACCGACACCCAATACAGATGCAAGACTCTGTGAGCACTCTTCTACCGGGCGAATTTCAGACACTGATGGTCCGTCCAGCCGCAACGCCAGGATGAAAGCGACATCGTGGAGCGTGATCGTCATCTCGCCCCATGGCATGTGGAAACTGTTCGTCTCCGGCTGCCACCTCTCCACGAAAGCTAGCATGAGGTTCTTGTTCATCCTCTTCAGAAAACAGTCTCGTAAGTGGTAAAGACCTGTTGCCTCCAACCTCGCAATCATCGTGTTATCCTGCGGGCCGCGGTAGTCCTCGAGTGCTTTGGTCCTCGACTCGCACCGTGTAGTTTCACGGCGCTCCTGAAAAATATTGCATGTATTGTTAGCTAAAAAAAATGAATAATATAAGAATTATGTAAAGCACGTGTTGACAGAAAAACTTACATATCCTTCCCAAATGTACATCGCTATATGCGACTTGAACCATCGCATAAACTCTAAATTTTGCGGCCCTCCCTTGCACGGACCCTCCAAGTACGCAGGACCAGGGAGCTGCGGAAAGGGTAAGGCACGACCACCTCTACGATCCTGAAATGCATCTGCTGGCCCATCATCTTCCTCCATCTCCTCGTCAGTATCCATATTATCGTCGTCGGCATGTGGCAATGTACAGGGTCCGGCTCCAGCTGCAACAGCTTCTCGTCTCAGTCTCTCTTCTTCCCGCTGTAACGCTGCTTCTCGAGCTAACTGCTTTCTTCTACGCGCGGAAGCAAGGACATCTCGGTCTCCAATGCGATCCGGATCTTCCGGATTGTCCCCCTTCCCACTCAAGGCTTTCATTAAGCTCTTGCCTTTACCGGCAACTTGACTCATAAGACTTTTCCCCCGACCTCCTGCCATCTACATTTTAAATAAGCACTTTATTACTATTTCATATAATAAAAAAAAAGAATTTAAATAATGAAAAAAAAAAAAAAAAAATTGTTGTGCTCGTGCAAAAACATGCGAGCACTTCAAAAGTGCTCGCAAGTTTTTGCACGAGCACACCTTCTAAGTAAACTAATTAATTTATTAAAAAAAAAAAAAAAAAAAAAAAAAATTGTTGTGCTCGTGCAAAAACATGCGAGCACTTCAAAAGTGCTCGCATGTTTTTGCACGAGCACACCTTCTAATTAAACTAATTAATTTATTAAAAAAAAAAAAAAAAAAAAAAAAAAAAAAAAAAAAAAAAAATTTAAACACTCGTGTGAATTTACACGAGCGGAATCACTTCGCTCGTGTAAATTCACACGAGTAAAAATCAAACTCCCATTTTTTACGAAATAAATTAAAAAAAAAAAAAAAAAAAAAAAAAAAAAAAAAAAATTATAATTCACACTCGTGTGAATTTACACGAGCGAAGTGGTTCCGCTCGTGTAAATTCACACGAGTGATGCTAAGCTCGATTTTTTTCGTTTTTTTTTTTGGATTCGTAATCTACATAACAAGAGGATCGTAAAAACGTAAAAATTACCTCCGATCTGTTGACGATTTGCACGGGCTTTGCGAAAGAAAATCGAGAGGGTTGAGAGAGTTTTTTGAGTTTTTTACCTTTTGGTTTTTGAGAAATGGTAAAAAATGTGCCTGAATGTTTAATTTATGCCTGCACAAATCATTTCAGAATAGATAATGAATAGAGGAATGGTAAATTTGAGAATAAAAAAAAGGATAAGTCTCTCACTTATAAAGAAAAAAGGAGCTCGACTCATCCTCATTAAAATAATACTAGAGGGGTTCTCACTAATAGCCCCTATTATTATTTTTTTTAATTTTTTTAATTTTCTTTTTCTTAAGAGTTAATCACAAAAAGGCTCATGGCAATGACACTTAATTAAAAGAGGGACATCCAACTTTTTTCTCTTTCAAGTAAATCCAGCTCATTCAAACTTATTTGCAAATAAGGAAAATCCTTTTATATATACCAAAATTACCCCCAATTCATTGAAATCCAATTCAACTTCAATTTCATGATTTACACCACAATTTAGCCCAATTTCATCAATTAACCAATTTTGACCCTAATTTCAATTTTGACCCGCCACCACCGGAGACCGCCGGTCGCCGTCGTTGACCGCCAGTCTCCGGCGTTGACTTTTTTTTTTTTTTTTTGAAAACTTTTTTTTCCTGAAAAATTTTCCGGCCTCAACTACCGTTGACCGCTGGGTCTCCGGCGTTGACTTTTTTTTCTTTATAATTTTGTTTTTTCTTAAAAAAATTATTTTAATTAATAAAACTATCTTGGCTGCTAAATTACTGTCTCCAACAGTTATTTAACTGTCGGAGACAGTAATTTAACTGTTAATGGACCTTTTTTTTTCTTCAATTTTTTTTTAATTAATATTACTGTCTTTGCTGCTAAATTACTGTCTCCAGCAGTTATTTAACTGTCGGAGACAGTAATTTAACTGTTAATTGACTTCTTTTTTTTTTTAATATTTTAATTAATATTACTATATTCGTTGCTAAATTACTGTCTCCAGCAGTTATTTAACTGTCGGAGACAGTAATTTAACTGTTAATTGACTTTTTTATTCTTAAAAAAAATATTTTTAATTAATATTACTGTATTCATTGCTAAATTACTGTCTCCAGCAATTTAACTGTCGGAGACAGTAATTTAACTGTTAATTGACTTTTTTTTGAATATTTTTTCTTAATAATAATTATTTTAATTAATATTACTCCTTGGCTGCTAAATACTGTCTCCAATAGTAATTTAACTGTCTTAGACAATAATATTAATAATATTACTGTTCGGGAAAATAATATTCATAATATTACTGTCCCAAACAGTAATATTACTGTTTGAGACAGTAATTTAGTAGCCACGACAGTAATATTAATTAAGATATTTTTTTCTAAGAAAAAAAAATTCAAAAAAAAAAAAAGTCAACGCCGGAGACCGGCGGTCAACGGTGGTTGACCGGCTGGAAAAAAAATTCATGAAAATAAAAAGTTTTCAAAAAAATAAAAAAAAAAAAGAAATCAACGCCGGAATCTGGCCGGAAAAAAAAATATTCAGAAAAAAAATATTTTCTGAAAAAAAAATATTTTGAGGGTTAATGTGATATATTTGTTTAAATTCGGGGTCAATGTGTAATATTAAGGAAGTTAGAGTATCATTGATGGAATTAATAAGAATTATATTATGGAGGGTATTTTAGATCAAAGACATAAGGATGAGTTTAATTGAGATACTGTTTTTTTTTTTTGTGGACCAATGTGCATTTAGGTCCCATGTGATGGGCATTTTTGCTGTTCGCCCATTTATTAATTTGTTTTATTTTTGCTTGGATATTTAGTATTTGGTATTTACCAAAGTGGTGGGACTGATGGTTTATTTAAAAACTAAAAAATTGTACAAGATAAAAAATCTTCAAAAACCAAAGTAGGGCACAAAATATTGAAAGGACTCACGATGTCTGCATCATTCTCAGCGGCTGGTATGGCAATTCTCGCAAAACTACACGACATTCAATTGTTGCTGTCAGATTTTATAAGCATGGAAACAAGAGAGGCATCACCTACTCATAGTCTGGTCAAGATTGAGTCTTTTTACGATAGTGGAATCGAAAAATACGAGACGAAGGAATTTGTGGCTGGAGATTACAAATGGTACTGTATCTATTATTTATCCAGTCTTTTATAATTTTTTTTTTTTCTGTTTTCATATTTAACATATCTTAATTTAGTATATACATAATAGAGTGATGCTTAAACTTGTACAGGAAACTAATCATATGTCCTAATGGAGACAAAATCGGAAAGGATCTCGACTACGTTTCCGTGAATTTGGCTATAGCGGATACAAGTTCATTGCCTGCTAATTGGGAGGTTAATGTTGTATTCAGCATCTTTCTCTTTGATCAGATTTCAGCCAAATATCTTTGTTCACTAGGTATACTTGTTATTCTCATCTTCTATTTAATTAGGTGGTGTTTGCAAAAACTTAATTAAAAGCAGAAGTCTTTATTTCAAAAAGTTCAGCATGTTTGCAGATTAGCTGGAAAATCAACTTAAATAGAAAAAGCAGGTCTAAAATGTGTTTTACAAATTATAATTTGAAGTTGCTTATTTAAGAAAAGCAAAATTAAAAATTTATTTTACAAACTCCTAAAAACTGATTATGACAAAAAAAAAAAAAACTTAGAATCTGTTTGTAAAAGTTTTTGAAAACACCACCGTAGTCTTGTCACGTAGTAAGTATATTGTATTTAGATTCTGTTTTATAAATGATGAAAAACACCCAATGGACACAGGAATAACAAGACGTTTCCTACCAATGAAGACACAATGGGGATTTTCCAAATTTATCTCTAAAAAAGTTATGTTTGAACCCTCAAACGGTTACCTAGTCGACGACACATGTGTGTTTGGTGCTGAGGTTTTCATCGTAAAAAAAGAATTAGCAGCCATTGAATGCATGTCTTTGAGGACTTTTGATATTCCTTACAAACGTGATTGGAAGATTCATAACTTCTCCGAATTGGGAAACTTTTGGACCTCCGGAGAATTTGCTGCTGGAGGCGAAAAATGGTACATTCGTCTTTACCCGAGAGGATATGGAAAAGGAGTTGGCAGCCACGTCAGCATGTTTCTGTACTATGTCGGTTCCGAAAGAGCGCAAGCAAGTTATACCGTATGTATCAAAAACATGCAGAATCCTAACCAACACATAAAACGAACTAGTAAGTTTACGATATCAGTGTTCATCATTCAATCTCTCTAATGAAAATACTTACATCTTTGAATTCTTTTGCAGTTACGGATCACGTGTTTTCAGCTTCAGATAGTATCGGCGGGTGGGGTTGGCCTTTATTCACTGAGCTCGGAACTATTAACGGTTCCGGAAAGGGTTTCCTTGTCGATGATTCTTTTCTTGTACATGTTGAAATCTTCTCGGTGCAAGACGTCCCTCCGTAGTCACTCTATCATAGAGTATTTTAGTTACACATTTATGAATTTTCAGTTGAAATAACTTGGATAGACCATTGTCTTAGGAAATAATTTCAGTTGAAGTCTCTTTTATTGGGTTCAAATGATATCCTAGATTTGTTTTACCCCGAAGTTGGGATAACTACAGTTTTCGTCTATATACTTGTCACGGCCGTCAAGTTTTTCAGTTAACTTGGACGGCATTTTCACGTGTGGCAGTCAAACCGAGCTAAAACACACTCCCAAACTGTGAAATTATGATTGGGTCATTCTGGTGTCGCCTTATTTAACCTCAATTGGAAGATTCGAAAATGAAATTTAGGAGTAGGGTTTATGTTTAAGGAATTAGGGATTTGAGGATAGGAATAGGAGGAGAGAATAAGGGTGTCACTCCACCTCATAATTAGACTGCCAAATGGACTGGGGCTCTATTCAAGCTCGGATTTTACTGTCACATCTGCAATTCCGTCCAAGTTATCTGGGAAAAGTTTAAGGACTAAAATCATTTTAGGTGACAAGTGTAAGGACGGAAACTGTAATTATCCCGGTAATGGATGGTTGATTTGGAGAAGCGGATTTTTTGAGAATGTTAAGGACTAAACTGAAAGAGGGGTCTTTTTTAGGGTGACTCTGGAATTTTTGAAAAAAATAATTTAAAGGGTATTTTGGTCTTTTTAGATAAAAAACCCACTACCAACCGCATAATCAGCGGGTGTAGCACACGATATGCTCGCAAGAGCATTACTGGCTTTGACCTCTCACCATAGGTCTTTGACTTTTACCGCAATTAGACGTTTCATAAGGTGCGGCTTGCTAAGAACTCGTGCTTATTGGGTATTTATTAATCAAATTTACATTTTAAATCCATCCGGTGTAAATAACCAAGTGTAATATCTAACCCCCTCATATATAATGACCGCAAAACAAAAATTAAATTATCGAGAATATACATAAATTAGTTTGTTCTACCACCTCTTTTGCAAATAAGGTAACCTCTCAACATGAATAACAAACAAAGGCAACCTTAATATTTATGGGAAAATCATCCAATCCTTTCAAAATCAATACATGATTGTAAACTCTAATTTAATTTCAATTTCACGATTTTTTTCCCTCACTCCATTTTGAACTTTTTTTAAAAATAAAAAGTATTTTGGAGACTAAAATTGAAGTAATTGGTCAAAATTGATTAACTTTCAAACTTGAGGTTAAATTATGATTTGGTGGATGAAAATGAAGTATATTAGAATTTGAGGGGTATTTTCTTTATGTAAACATATGTTTTTTTGGGTGGACCTATTTATTAATAAGTAGCCAATATGGGCCCATAGATAAATGTTCCATTTATTAATACTACCTCAGTGAAATATCATAAATAAATTTAATAAAAAAGTAAACTACACATAATTATTGCACAAAGCAGTTAATTATTAATAAATCATATATAAGTCATTAGTCATTACTCATAAATATACAGAAATAAAGAAACCAAATTAAATAATTATGGCATAATGGGTAGGGTGATGTAAATATTCAAATCTAAATCATTAAATTGCAGAAATCAAGAAATGAAAGGAAATAAGTTATGGTACAATATGTAATCAGTTGACCATTTAGTCAAACTTAGACACTAGTATGGCAATTAAAAGTAAAATCATGGAATTGTATTGTCAAAACCAAATCCAGATATTAATAGCCAACAATCAAGAAATTGATATAAATAAAAACAATATATTATTATATTATATATTGTCACATTTGATAACAAATTATTTGAAATCTTCTCATAATTCTCTCATAATATACAACATAAAAAAGTGCATGTAATTAATAATTGTAGACCCTATAAATAGCATAGGAAAGAAAGCTCATCCAAGCATCTCGAAATTTTCAATTCAATCTAAAACATTTCAAAAAAAAAAAAAAATGAAAAATCTCATCAATTTTCTCACTTTGCTTGCATGTATTTTCCTAACAATATTTCCGACAACAATTACCGGTCTTTGTTTAACCGATAAGTACCGCGTTCATGTGGTCAATCGGCTCCCGAACCCACCAATGAGGCTGCATTGTGCATCTGGAGATAACGATCTTGGATATCACTCCACGCCTACAAACTACGATTTTAATTGGAGTTTTTGCGTAAATTATTTTTCCACTACGGTATTCTTTTGCACCGTTGAGTGGACCAATAAGAGAGCATCTTTTGATGTGTTTAATTCCAAATTGGTCGAAGGCTGTTCCGACGGTTCGTGCTATTTCGAAGTGAAGGAAGATGCTATTTATTTCGCTAGCCGTCCGAAGTATCCTTGGACAATATCATCAACATGAATAGTATTTATTCTTGAAATATTAATTAATTAAGGATGAAAAAAATAATTTGTGTGTAGTGTATTTCAATTCTCTATTACCTTGTTCACTGAGATTATTAATGATCGATCGCTGCACACTTTCTATTGTTTCTTTTTTTTTTTTTTTTCGTTTGACGACGGAAACAAAACTTATACATACATGTGTTAATTGATTCCCGGTACGTTTAACAAGAAGCAAATCGCAAAACACAAATGATACATATATATAGAACAAGAAATACGTAATCAAGTGATAATATTGAACAAATAATCTCAACTGTACTCTTTCATTGTAATATGTTCGACTATAATTTTGTGTTATGATACTACGACTTCAGTTTTTAGGTATTTTGTATAATGATTATTTGTATTTTAGAGAACTGATTATTTTGAATTGTTTTTTTTATTATTACTAGTACTTCACCCGTGCGTTGCACGGGAAATTCATTATAAAAATAAATATTTAATTTTAAAAAGTTCTCGGAATAGTAAGATCAATGTGCAATACAAAGTTTAAAAAAATTTATTTCATGTAAATAACAAATTCAGCCAAAATAAGTGAAAAAAAACTAAATATCGAAGGTTTAATTTCCGTATACAAATGGCGAGTACATTACCGTTACCACTACTATTACCATTACCATTACCATTACCAATACCAACACCAATACCAACACCATTACCATTATCATTGCTATTATCATTACGATACCAATATTGATATGGATACCGATACAAATACCGATACTCATACCAATACCAATCATTACCATTACAACTACCGTCACCATTATCATTATCATTACCTACCATTGCTAATACTAATACTAATATAGTAATACTAATACTAATCTGATAATAATACTATTACTATTAGTAATCCTAATGCTAATCTTAATCATAACGTTAACGCTAATCCTAACCATAATCCTAATCCTAGTACTACACCCAATCATTATTCTAATCAACATTATAATCATAATCCTAATACTAATATTAATGTTAATCTTAATTCTAATACTAATTCTAATTCTAATTATAATTGCTATTGCTAACACTAATTTTAATATTATTCTTAATATACTAATGCTAATGGTAATATTAATCCTAATTCTAATCATAATTCTAATTATAATGCTAGTAATATTAATAATCAAAATGCTAATATATCGCAATACTAATATTCATACTAATATGCTAATAATAATGCTAATGCTCATCATAATACTAAACTAATACTTATATGCTAATGCTAATGCTAATCATAATATACTAATGCTAATGATAATCGTAATTCTAGTTCTACTGCCTATTTCTAGTACTAATATTAGTCCTAAACTAATGCTACTAATCCTAGTCCTAATGCTATAGCTAATATTAATCATAATCCTAATCTTACGTATAATCATAATGTTAATTCAAATGCTAATGCTAATGCTAATTCTAATTATAATTCTAATGTCAGTGCTAATTCTAATAATAATAATAATCATATTCCTAATCATAATCATAATAATAATCATAATCGTAATCCAATCCAAATCCTAGTAGAAATAATCATAATACTTACTAATACAATTAATACTAATACTAATGTTAATAGTTACTAATACAAATACTAATACTAATATTAATACTCATGGCCGTTCCTGAGAATTCAAGGGCCCTAAGCGAGATTTAAAAAACAACTTAAAACCGGGAGCCCTATTTGACAAATCAATTTTATTAAAGGGTGTTCAAAATTAAATATACTAAAAACATATAAATAATATTTTCTAAAAATGATGAAATAAAGATTACGGGGTTTCAAGGGCAGTGCCCTCGAAACATTTTTTGAAATGTATGAACATAAAATAACTTCAAATATGGAAAAAAAATTCAAAATTAACAGGATTGATTTGCTGGTTCACTTCCTCCCGTGACGTATAATCTTTATAGAAAATAAACTTTATAAATATTTATAAAACTTAAATAGACTAATGAATAATGATTCTTATTTTGGGTATAATAATAAATAATTAAGACATTATAAATTTAATATTTAGGGGCCCCAAGGTTAAGAAAATTGAAAAAACATCTATTGATCATTTATATTAAATTTATTTTTGAATTGATGTTCCAAAATATTATATATAATAAAGTTTAAAAAAATAAGTATTCATATATAATGTGTATGTAACATAATTTGGGGGCCCTAAATTTTCTTAAAAATCCGGGGGCCCTAGGCGACCGCCAACTTCGCCTCCCCCAAAACCGGCCTTGTTAATACTAATACTAATATAAATACTAATACTAATACTAATATTTATACTATAGTCATATTAAAACTAATACTAATATAATAATCCTAATATGTTAATGCTAATCCTAATATAATATATTAATGCGAATTCTAATATTATTATTAATATTAATGCTACTCCTAATTATAATACTAATGTTAATACCAATCTTAATGCTAATGCTAATACTAATACGAAACTAATCTTAATCCTAAGACTAAAAATAATCTTAATATTAATACTAATTCTAATCCTTATCATAATCATAATCCTAATACTAATTCTAAAATGGTAATGCTAATACTAATGGTAATGCTAATGTTGATGATAATATTGATGTTGATGCTAATGCTAATGCTAATGTTAATAGTTAATACTAATGGTAATGCTAATGATAATCTTAATACTCATGTGAATACTAATATTAATATTAATCGTAACATTAAATAAAACCAGACATATTTTTTCCATAATTAATTAATATTTCCTTTTAATAGGGAGTACAAAAAATACGTTTACTCCAATTAAAACATATCTCTATGAAGTAATATATGGAAAAATAATTGATGACATGTTTACTTTATAATTTATTTTCATTATAAATTGCCGTTTATCCATTTTTTTTTAAATCTAGTAGTTAGTAATATTAACAAAATACATATTTCATAAATAATTTATCAATATTTAAATGGGTTTAGGTTAGTTAAAATAACTAAAATCGTTGAACACATCTAATCCACTAAACAATTACTTATTGTAAATTTTCGTTTATCCATTGTTTAAATTATTTGTCCAGTGATAATAACAAAATAGATATTTTAAATGTAATTTATATACTCCCTCCGTCCCAATTTAAATGTCGTTTTGGGTTGTTTTGCACATATTAAGAAAATCAATAAATGTGCATATATTATAGTAAAAGAACATATAAAATTACAGAAATATCCTTGACATTAATTGATTCTCAACTAATTAATTAGGAGTGATTAAGGGTAAAATTGAAAATAATGCAATTAATGCTTCATTGAAAATCTAAAATGACAAATAATTTGGGACAAAAAAAACTCCCTAGAAAGACATATAATATGGGACAGAGGGAGTATTTGTGGTCTTATGTTATTCATAGAAATTAATATCGTTCAATGCACATAATTCACCGAACAATAAAATTTTAAAATAATTATTTCAGTATGAAATAAGTAAACAATTATTACGTTTCCAGTATGAAATGTCATTTAATCATTTTTTAAAATATTTTATCTAGTTGTGGTAACAACATGGGTATTTCAAAAATTATTTACCAAGATTTGAAAGGGTTTATTTTAGTTGAGGCAACTAAAATAGTTAAAAACACAAAATTCATCGAACTATAACTTACAATAAAAAATATTATTTTCCCATTATAAAATATTGTTTACCATTTTCGTTTCTAGTAATGCGAACAGTATAAATATTTTAAAAATTATTTATCCCTATTTAAATAAGTTTTAGATTTTGTCAAGACAATGAAATAGTACAACACACATATATAATTCACCAAATAATAATTAAAAATATTACCCAGTTTTTACTTTTCTATCTAGTTGCAATAAGAAAAATAATATTCTAAAACTACTTATCCCAATTTAAGTGAAATTAGGTTTATCAAAACAATTAAAATAGTACTGCACAATTAAAAAGTAAAATTATTTATACACCCAATTTTTAAAATATTGTATTATTGTTTATGGTTTAGCGAGAAAAAAAAAAAAAAAAAAAAAAATGTCGCAACTTGTATACTAGGATAATTCATTAGATAATCGAAATTATATTGCAAGAATACCAATTAGGATGTCAAAGAAAAATATATGAGATAAAGGTATTTGAGGATAAATTGTATGTGTATAAATAAAAAAGGAACAACTCAGTTAAAATTGAAAATGCGTAATTAATGGGATTGTCATTGAATGAATGAAACATAGAGTGTAGAATTTATATTTTTATAAACAAACTTATATGTTAAATATTGACCACACTTGATTGGTGGTTTTCTAGTAAGTAAATCCAAAGTATATAAATATGATTCAAAGTCGATAAACATTTGAACAAACTTTTGAATGGAATTATTAAAAAAATAGAAATAAAAATGAATAGTGAATCGAATTTTATATTAAAAATAATGGGAAACAATAATAAAACGCTACAAAATTATTGAAATAAAATTATATGAAAAAAATAGCATTAACATTGGGAGTTGTTTAAAATATGAAAATAAAACCAAAACTAACAGAACATAATATACAAAAAGAATAATTCAAACTTATTAAAAAAATGTATAAAGATTTGAATGAATATATTAAAAAAAGTGAAATAAAATAGAATGGTAATCTAAAATATCTTTTGAAAGCAATAGAAATAAATAAGTAAATAAAAATGATAAAGAATCATTGAAATAAAATTGTATAAAAATTATAATAATAAAAACGGAAAAAACAACACTAACAAAATATCATCAGCCAACTTTTTTCTTCTTTCATTTCTTGCTTCTGGCGTCGGAGTGAGGTGAAGATGAAGATAAAATCGGGTGGATAATTTTGCTTTGGTGTTGGATGAGAAATGTGGTTTTATACTTGTATTGAGTATCATAATTAAGTAAAATATGTATAAATAAGGAAATAACTATTTATTATATAATTAACATAAATGCTGATATTCAAATTTGTAAGAAAAAATAAAAGATATGATTGGCCAAATCAAAGGAAATTCGAAATTTCCTTATTAAATATCAATATAATATTTATTTTATAATTAACATAAATGTAATAAAGAAATCATTTTTTTGAAATAAGTTAAATAATAAATAAGACAAAATGTAATAAAGACTAATTAAGGAAAGAAGTCCACAAATAAAATAAATGAAAAGATTTGGGATCAAAATTGAAGATGTCAAAACTTCAATTGTGTATTCTCCCTTTATATATTATATAGATTATTTTGAATTATTATTTTTTTATTTCTTTTTAATTTTTACAGATCCAATTAATTAAAAATTTACAAGATACTAATAATTCATTGCAAATAAATACTTTGCACTGAAAAACATTTTTGGGCACAATTCTTTTTGTTGCACATGAATAATAGTTGTGGCTCATAAGTGTTTTTTGGCACACACATCTTTTCGTTGTTAAAAAAATTACATTTGGCATCGTTGCAAATTCAATGGCATTTGCAGTTTTAGAAAAATATTTGACGACGAAATATTCATTTTGCCCACGGAATACATATAGGTTTTGCAACAATATTAAGTTGATGTAGGAAGACTAAATAAATTTAAACTTGATGAATAATAAATATATATATATATTCAACAAGTAAAAAACACAATAGTATAGGTGATAATATTGGATGACGATAAGTGCGATTATTGTGCAACGTCTTCGACAGAAGAGATTTCAAGATGTAGAAGACAAGTGTCATTGACAAGGAATCCATTGTTAGGATTGTTTATAGTTGCAATCTCCATATATGTAGGCCATCCCTTACCAATGGTGGTAGCCGTAAAAAATCCATCGGTCACTGCAAGGAAAAAAAAAAAAAGATGTAGTATTTCATGTGAGAGAGATTCAACTATGAACACCGACAACAATTTACCAATGTTGTAATAACTTACAAGTTCGTTTTTTGTGTAGATCACGGTAATCCTGATTTTTAATGCATACAGTATAACTTGCTACCACGCTTTCGGTACTGATTTTACATAAATATATGCTCACGTGGCTGCCAGCTCCTTCTCCATTTCCTTTCGGGTAAAGCTTAATCATCCTTGGTTTATCGACAAAAAAATACTCATGTCACAAACGCGATATATATATATATATATATATATATATATATATATATATATATATATATATATATATATATATATATATATAGGTGTAATAAGTACCATTTTTTGCATCCAGCAGTGAATTCTTGAGATTTCCAAATGTCCTTATCTCCCAGCTTTGAGAAGTTTGGAATCATCCAATAACGCTTGAAAGGAATGCCAACATCTCTTAAATAAAAGCATTGTGTGACGTCTTCGGCTTCTCTTTTAACCACAAATACCTCAGCGCCAAACACACAGTTGTCATCGACTAGATACCCGTTTGATGGTTCGGACATAATTTTTTTAGATATAAATTTGGAAAATCCCCATTCAGACTTCATTGGTTGGAAACGTATTGTTCTTCCTGTCCAATAATAATAGGTGTTTTTCATCATTTACAATTCAATATAAATACAATTTAAATGAAATGCTTTAACGATTTGAAAATTGTTATTTATGGTTTATAACAAAAAACATTTTATCTCTCCAAAACCCCAAAACCTCCCAAAATAACCCAAAAACCTACCAAACTGCAAATAACAAAAAAATAAAAGAATATCGAAAATTCGAAATCAAGCTTGAAGAAGGGTTGGGCTTTGATTTTTTGAGGTAATTTCAACTCTTTTATGTGTAATATGCATTGGGTAGGTCGTTTACGGAACCAATTTCATGTTAAAAAGCCCTACAAATCGGTTTATAGGGCTTTTTTTTCCGCAAAAACATGTTAAGACGCCCAAGATGGGCGCCGAAGGCGTGTACGAACGCCTATGAACGCCCGTTCCGAGCGTTCTTACACGCCTTCGGCACCCATCTTGGGGGTTCAATTAAAAAAAATAAAATTGCAGGGATGCCCAACATGGCCGTGCGCTGCATGAATGGGCGCCCAAGTTGAGCTTTTACACATATTGGGGGGATTTTTGGAAGTTTTGAGATTTTAGAGAAATAAAGTATTTTTTGTTATGAACCGTAAATAGCAATTTTCAAACCGTAAAAAGAAAGTCCCACAATTTAATTAGTCCATATTTCCGTCCTAATATACAAAACTAAATAGAAGATTATTAGAAGAAAAATAATATATACCTAGTGAACAAAGATAATTGGCTGAAATCTGATTAAAGAGAAAGATGTTGAATACAACATTAACCTCCCAATTAGCTGGCAATGAACTTGTATCCGCCATAGCCAAATATACGGAAACATAGCCGCTATCTTTTCCGACAATGTTGTCGCCAGTAGGATATATTATTAGTTTCCTGCACAAGTTTAAGCATATTTATGTATTAATTAGAAATAACTTTTTTTTCTTTCACTTGTAACATAACTATATAAAGAATAGGGTAAATTACAAACCCCTAAACTTAGATCAAATTACAAAAACAACCTCCACTTATTCTTAATTACCATAAATTCAACGAGGTTTGTTTCCATTTTACACCAACCCCTTATAGTATGACTTTTCAAGAATTTTTTTTATTTCAGGGAATAGACTCTACACAGTTTCAGATATTTTCTTTTATTTCTTACCTATTTAACATAAGTAATAGAGTGTACATATTTTCTGTTAAAGAACTTGACCAAAAATTAATCGGTGGAATTTTAGTTACTGCAGTGTTTTTCATTATTTAGCCTAAATTCAGGGGGTTTTCGTAATTTACCAAGAATAACATAGACGTACCACTTGTATTCTCCGGCCACAAATTCCTTAGTCTCGTATTTATCAATTCCATTGTTGTAGAAAGATTCAATCTTGATCAAAAAATGACTAGGTGATGCCTCTCTCGTTTCCATGCTTGTAAATTCTGACAGCAACACAATTTAGTTTATATATATATATATATATATATATATATATATATATATATATATATATATATATATATATATATATATATATATATATATATATATATATATATATATATATATAACATAGGAGAAAGAAAAGAAAGATAGGAGGTATAATTTTATTAAAAAATAATGTCATACCATCTGCTGCTATTTGTGTCAAAGACATTGTGGCTCCTTTCACAACTGAGTAACTATTTGTGTTCTACCATTTTTATTCAGATTGAGGTTTTTATATACCATATTGACCTTTGGTTTACCTGATTTGCATTAATTCGATACAGAGTACTCTTAATTTAATATTCGTTTAATATCAAGGCTTTAATTTGTCACTTCCCGAGAGTGGTATATTATGTATTGTTCCAACCAATTCAACAGTAGTAACATTTTTTATTGATATAACAAACTAATTACATCGTTCAGTTCAAACGACAACTTGATGTGTGAACTTCAATTTCAAAATATACTCCCACTATCCAATTTTATTGAATTGTTTGATACTAACGATTTAAAATCTATATAATCATAAATTTTGTGAGCTTAATTATTTGGATAAACACCTTTTACAGTAAAATTCAGATCAATACTGCCCTTGTTTATGTTTATGTGTCTTTATTTACAGGGAAAATTAGACAAAACTTCGTATTAGACATGTGCAGTTACTATTATGATGTACAGGAAGATGCTATTTATTTCGCCGGAGCTCGGAAGTATTATTGGACAATATAACCAATATGTTAGTATTATTCTAATATTTGAAAATGTCGATTGGGAAAATAATGTATTAATTTAAGCATGGAAAAAAATGGTGTATACTATTCGATTCTCTATTACCTTGATCCAAGAGATTAATAAAGATCGCTTGCGCGCTGCACACTATTGGATACTTGTGTGAATAACATAAATAATCACTAAAGAAAACCATAGCTAAAATAAAGAATAAGATAGAAAAGATTTCACGTTCACCTGACAGGTTCCAAAACATGGAGCATTTTTCTAGTTTAGCTATTTGGCTCAGTCCCCTTTGTAGTTCAGTCCTCAGTCCTCAATCCTCAGTCCAGAGTTCTGGCAAGACCAACTCGACATCAAGCCCAAACAATAACCACACTCAAACCCAAACCCTAGTCTACCCTGATCTCACAACTTTTTGACTTATCAACGCATCTATAGTCAAATAGCATGGCAACACTTATTATCTTAGTTATCAATCCCTCTCACGATGTGTATAATCACTCACAGTAGAAGATAATTAAGACGAAGAGAAGGGTTATGTTGGAGATTATGAACAGTATTGGGATTTTGGCCCAAATGTTATCTCTTCATCTATGGCCCAATACCAGCATGTAACCGGCCCATCTTGGAGCAAGCCCACACTTGAAAAAGCCCACGTGGAGAATTGGTCTTGACCCAATTAAGGGGTCAAAACGTGAAAAACGATTAATCTCTCCACCGATATACCGATTCGGCTCTCTGCTTTTTTTTTCCTCTTTTCTGGTCCGATTTCTCCGCCTGAAATCTGTGACACCAGTATCCCGATCCCTTGGCTTCCGTTGAAGTCGGTTCTTGGGGGCTATTAAATAGACCTCTTCTTCGTGAGAGAACAGTGACCAAGAGAGACCAAGAAAATTCAACCTACGTTACACCTTGTTCCAAAATCTTTTCTTTGTGATTGATTCGACTCTTTGTGAGTCTCGACTCTTTGTGAGTGTTTGGGTGTTGGGTTGAGTGCTGTGTGTGTTTGATTTATTCGAACTCTTGGTTCTTTGTGAGTTGGGGTTTTTTCGGGTTTTTTTTGGTTCGAGATCAGAGAGTGATTTTGGGCTGTTGGGCTAGTTCCGGTGGGCGCGTGGCTGCGGCTGGTGAGTCTTGGACGAGGACGAATGGGAATTGAGACTGAGCCGGGAAATCGAACCATCGTCGGACCTTCCCCATTGCAGAATTTACATTCTGCCTACGGTTCTATTTTCTTTTTTTTTTTATTAATTGCTGCTAATTTGCAACTATTGCAAAATTCTTACTTCTGATTATTATAATTAGGAGTTTTTTGGATTTGTTTAATAATTCCTATATTCATGCTTATTTGTTGCTGATAGTTGGTTTTACGGTAATTGGTAATTGGTGTCATTTGATATAATTGTTATTTGATTGTGTTGATTTAGTATATTATATTATATTTTAATAGTTTCTTATAAAATATGAGTATTTTGATTTTGTGTGGTTTGTCTTCTCCGGGCGGATACCCAACAGTGGTATCAGAGCGTTGTTAAGGGTCCGTCCGGAGCGGCGTACGAAACCCTGGTCCAGGGGTTTCGTTCAGGTATAAATTTCTACTCTTGGTGAGTTGATTGATTCTTTGTGATAATTATACCTGTTATTGGTGAATCTTGGTGATTCTTTGTTTATTGCTTCCGCTAATATTTTGTGTGAATCTGTGTGATTCTTTATCTTTGTGATATTTGAAATATTGGAATCATTGTGATCCGTTTTTGCTCTGAAATTGTGAATCTTTGTGATTCTATAATTGTGTGATTTTTTGAAAAAAAAAAAAATTGTGAATCTTTGTGATTCGATTTTGCTAAAGTTTATTGAATCTTTGTGATTCTCTTGTGTGTTGATCCTGCTGGTATTTAATCTTGGTGATTTTGCTATCTTTGTGATACTTGAATATGGGATCTATGTCTATGTTATCTTTAGCTCCTTTCGATGGAAAGGGTGATTTTTCTATTTGGCAACAAAAAATGAAAGGTATTTTAATTCATCAAAAATGCTTTAAAGCGATTTCTCTAAGTGAGGAAGTTTTTATAACTGTTGCTAAACGTGAAGAACTTGATGATCTTGCTTATTCTGCTATTATCTTGAATCTAAGTGACTCTGTGATTAGAAAAGTAGGAAAGCATGATTTTGCTAGAAGTTTATGGGATAAATTGGAAGAGCTTTATGTTGAAAATTCTTTGCCCAATAAAATGTTTTTGCTTGAAAAGTTTTTTGGATTTAAATTGGACTCTCGCAAAAATATTGATGCTAATATTGATGATTTTACCAAGTTAGTTCAAGATATTAAATTAACTGGTGATAAGAATATTGATGATTATACCCCTATTGTGCTCTTGAATGCTATTCCTGATGTTTATAATGATGTTAAGTCTGCTATTAAGTATGGTAGAGATAAAATTACGTTAGATACTGTGATCAATGCTTTAAAAAGCAAAGAGCTTGAATTGGGAATTAATAGGGATAAATCATTTAGTGAAGTTAATTTTGCTAAAGGAAGTCAGTCTAATCGTTTTCAAAACAATAAGGCTTCTTCTAGTCAAATTGATCAAACTAAGAAAAAGGGTGGAGATTGGAGTAAGTCGAAGGCTAATCCTAATAATAGAAGGTGCTTTAATTGCGGTGACCATAGTCATTTTATTAGTGATTGTCCCAAGCCTAAGAAAAACCAACATAGTGATCAAGCCAATATGATTTGTGATGGTGGTGATGTATTCTAATGTGTTAGAATATTTGCATTACTTTGTGTTTTGCTTGGTTTTTTGCATTACTTTGTGTTTTGTTTTTTAAACTTGTACTAACTTTGTGTTTTGAGTGCAGGTAGTGTCTTACGGCAATGATGATCTCGTTTTTCCCCTTAAATGTCCCGATGACTCATTTGGGCCAGGTGGAGATTATTGGGATTTTGGCCCAAATGTTATCTCTTCATCTATGGCCCAATACCAGCATGTAACCGGCCCATCTTGGAGCAAGCCCACACTTGAAAAAGCCCACGTGGAGAATTGGTCTTGACCCAATTAAGGGGTCAAAACGTGAAAAACGATTAATCTCTCCACCGATATACCGATTCGGCTCTCTGCTTTTTTTTTCCTCTTTTCTGGTCCGATTTCTCCGCCTGAAATCTGTGACACCAGTATCCCGATCCCTTGGCTTCCGTTGAAGTCGGTTCTTGGGGGCTATTAAATAGACCTCTTCTTCGTGAGAGAACAGTGACCAAGAGAGACCAAGAAAATTCAACCTACGTTACACCTTGTTCCAAAATCTTTTCTTTGTGATTGATTCGACTCTTTGTGAGTCTCGACTCTTTGTGAGTGTTTGGGTGTTGGGTTGAGTGCTGTGTGTGTTTGATTTATTCGAACTCTTGGTTCTTTGTGAGTTGGGGTTTTTTCGGGTTTTTTTTGGTTCGAGATCAGAGAGTGATTTTGGGCTGTTGGGCTAGTTCCGGTGGGCGCGTGGCTGCGGCTGGTGAGTCTTGGACGAGGACGAATGGGAATTGAGACTGAGCCGGGAAATCGAACCATCGTCGGACCTTCCCCATTGCAGAATTTACATTCTGCCTACGGTTCTATTTTCTTTTTTTTTTTATTAATTGCTGCTAATTTGCAACTATTGCAAAATTCTTACTTCTGATTATTATAATTAGGAGTTTTTTGGATTTGTTTAATAATTCCTATATTCATGCTTATTTGTTGCTGATAGTTGGTTTTACGGTAATTGGTAATTGGTGTCATTTGATATAATTGTTATTTGATTGTGTTGATTTAGTATATTATATTATATTTTAATAGTTTCTTATAAAATATGAGTATTTTGATTTTGTGTGGTTTGTCTTCTCCGGGCGGATACCCAACAAACAGTGTTACTAATCTCTCTCTCGAAGTGATGTATCTATAGACATTGTAGCAACGGGAGGAGATCCAACAACAGTGTCCGAGATTAATGCTCTCCATGTACGGCAGAGATTCCGGGAAACAACATGGAAAAGGAAGAAGGTAGAGAGAGAGAGAGAGAGAGAGAGAGAGAGAGAGAGAGAGAGAGAGAGAGAGAGAGAGAGAGAGAGAGAGAGAGAGAGAGAGAGAGAGAGAGAGAGAGAGAGAGAGAGAGAGAGAGAGAGAGAGAGAGAGAGTTGGCTCCTCGTGGGAGTTGTCTCGCTGCGGGTTGTGGTACCAAGCGAGTTGGCTCCTTGTGGGAGTTGTCTCGCTACGAGTTCGTAGTACCGAGCGAGTTGGCTCCTCGTGGGAGTTGCCTCGCTGCGGGTCGTAGGATGGAGCGAGTGGTCTCCTTGTAGGAGTTATCTCGCTGTGGGTTCGTAGAAACCGAGGGAGTTGACTCCTCGTGGGAGTTGCCTCGCAACGGGTTATATGACTGAGCAAGTTATCTCCTCGTGGGAGTTTTCTTGCTGCCGGTTGTAGTATCGGGCGAGTTGGCTCCTCGTGGGAGTTGTCTCGCTACGAATTGTGGGAGAGAGCTAGTGGTCTCCTCGTGGGAGTTATCTCGCTGTGGTTATGAGACCCGAGGGAGTTGGCTCCTCGTGGGAGTTAACTCGCAACGGGTTATAGGACGGAGCGAGTGGTCTCCTCGTGGGAGTTATCTCCCTATGGTTTCATAGACGCGAGGGAGTTGGCAGAGCAAAGCAGATCAGTAGCTTGACAACTTGATGATCCTGAGGTACCTGCGATCATAGAACACATGAACTAAGCCGGGGGTTGATCCGGCGGAAACCCCTCCGACGCTCAAGTCAGACGTGCTGATCATAGAAAATAGTCCAGAGAATACAGTTGTAGTATTGCTCAGTTAATAGGACGTACCTTAAGGAATGAGTTCAAACCTTTATTTATATCTTAGTTGAGATTGTCGGGCCCGAACCTTACTTGAAGGTGATTGGGCCTCGGTGATAATGGTCTTCGATATTGGGCTCGTGGCCCAGTAGGTAAATAAATTGTAGGCCCATTGGGTTGGCCCAATTAGGCATATCATATATATATATATATATATATATATATATGCTTGACTAGGGGTATTTTCGTCATATTTTGAAAAAAATCCAATGTGAGGGGGGTTTTTGTATTTATGTGTAGTAAGAGGGGGTAAATGATACAAAGTCCATAGTACAGGAGTGTTTTTGTATTTAACCCTTATAAAAATTGAAAAAAAGTACCATCAAAAGATAGATCTCAATGAGAGGTATCAAATGGTGGGTAGCCCGTCAAATTTCCGACTGACGGAAAACAAATTACACCTCTGAAAAGACCTTTCATCGTTCAATTACGCACGCATTGTAACATGACTGCAAAAACAGATCCACAGCTTCAAACGCATGAAATCACCACCACAAGAAAGATCTTGATGAGAAGAATCTAGCTGTAGTTAAACTATCAAATTCCAACTACTGGAGATAAAGTTATGACTTCGAGAAGCACCATCGTCAGTTGGAGACCTATGGGGCGGAAATTCAGATCTCAAAGTGGAATAGAAAAAAAGAGACGATTGTGAGTTAGTTAAGGTTTAAAACTGATTATATAAGGGTAGTTTAGGTACTTCAAGTCGCCCAGTGGTATATCAAATTTCGAGAAAAAAAAATCAGGCGTAGAAATAAGAGTATAATCTTCTTGGTATTTAATTCAAAATATTTCTAATTGGAGGGCGGTCCATCAAATATTTCTAACATGAATTAACTTCCTCGGAACATGGATTAATAGCAGTCATGGGAATTGTTAAAGTCTTGCTGATACAAATAACTCAACTCTTTGTATCCAATTAATATATTCAAGTCAAGTACACCAACGGTCGTGGTTTGAAAAGTACCTGAATAAATAAATCGAAGAGAGAACCCTAATTTATCCAAACTCAAAGTAGGGCACACACATTTAGTTTTGAAAGGAACCACCATGTCTGTAACACCAGAAGGAGATGGTTTGTCAATTTCTCTATAAATTCTCTTATTTCTTCTTCTTCTTCTTTTTATTTTTTATTTTATTTTTTATTTTTTTTATATGTAATATAAACTATATTAATATATTGCTACTGTTCGAAGTGACCATCATGGAAACAAGAGAGGCATCACCTACACATTTTTTGATCAAGACTGAATCTTTCTACAAGTCTGGAATGGACAAATTCGAAACCAACGAATTTGTGGCTGGAGATTACAAATGGTATATATATAATTTGCCATATGGCAAATTACGGCCACACCAGAGTTATGTTCGAATTACGAAGACCCCATTCCTATTTGTGTAATTACAGCCACCCATCTCAATTATGTATTATCTTACGAAAAAGTCCATTCAGAGGTAAATTTAGGGATGTTAAATGGTAAAATCGAACCAAAATTTCAGTAGGCTAACATTTCATATCGTTTACCGAACTGAATATACGATTTGGTTCGGTAAGTAACGAATTATATGAATTTTATGTAAAAATATTCAAAAGGAATGGGTGGCTGTAATTACCCAAATAAGAGGGTATTTTTTTCGTAATTTGGCCATACCTCAGGAAGTACCGTAATTTGCCCATATATATATATAATTTGCCCATATATATATATATATATACATATATATATATATATATATATATATATATATATATATATATATATATTAGTAAGTTTATAGGTAATTGAATGAGACTTGAACTTATACAGGAGACTAATAATCCATCCAAATGGAGATGGTACCGTAAAGTATTGCGACTACGTTTCAGTATATTTGGCTATGGCGGATACAAGTTCACTGCCAGCTAATTGGGAGGTTAACGTTGTATTCAGCATCTCTCTTTAATCAGATTTCAGCCAATTATCTTTGTTCACTAGGTATATATTATTTTTCCTCTCATCTCTTAATTAGCCCTCTAAATTTACGGTACTAAAATTGCATTTTATAATTGGAAACAGGAATAACAAGACGTTTCCTAGCAATGAAGTCGGAATGGGGATTTTCAAAATTTATCTCTAAAAAGGTTCTATCTGAACCCTCAAACGGATACCTAATCGATGATACATGTGTGTTAGGTGCTGAGGTTTACATCGTGAAAAAAGAAGCCGCCATTCAACTTCTATCTTTGAACAATTTTGATTTTCCTTACGAACGTAGTTGGAAGATTACTAACTTTTCCAAATTGCGAAATCTTTGGGAATCCGAAGAATTCACAGTTGGAGGCCACAAATGGTACTTTTGTTTTGCTAGCTTTATTTTGTGTTTTATTCTTGCACTTATTTGATTTTTTTTTTAATCGAGTACTTTTGTTGATAAATTAAGGAATATTTGGCTTTACCCAAAAGGAAATAGCGAAGGAGTTGGCACCCATGTGAGCCTGTATTTGCTTAATGCTGGTTATGAAAGAGTACAAGCAAGTTATACCTTATGTATCAGAAACCAGGTTTCTGATGAACACAAGAAACTAACGAGTAAGTTCCAACATCGATTGGTGTTTGTAAAACAGGTGTCGTTGTTCATATCATGGTTGACTCTCTCTCACGAAATAATTACATCCTTTTTCTTGCAGAAACAAATCACTTGTTTACACCTTCAAGCAGTTCATGGGGATGGCCTACATTCATGGAGATTGCAACTATGAATGATCCTAAAAAGGGATTTATTGTCAATGATTCTTGTCTTGTACATGTTGAAATCTCATCTGTCGGGGACGCTGCACAATAATCTTCGTTTTCTCACTCTCTCTCTCTCTATATATATATAGAGAGAGAGAGAGATTTATGCACCCGTACATTTATACATTTACAAGGAAGCTTTTTGGCGTGAACAAGAAAATCTGTTCTTACATGGTGACAATAGAATTTTGAGTAATACCTAACCTTGTTCGATTATTTTTTCAGCTTAAGAATTTTTATCTTGTGATTTCAACGTATGGATCAGTACACAATCAATGAAGTTTAAATAACCTAAAATTGCGTGGAGAAATCTCACATCTTCGATCTGTTTAATGAATGACAAAAATTGTACGAATACTCTTTCGAATTTTTCTTATTCTGAGAACTCTAAATTAAAGTGTTTGTAATGACTCGTTAAGTCTGCAAAACTACACAATTTGTTTCTTTTATTTCTTTCTGGTAGTATTATATAGGGCAAATTTTACTTTCCCCGCTTGTACTTTGGCTCGGTATTATTATACTCTATTTTATTCTCAATTACATCGATTTGCTCCCGCACTTGAAAAATTATCTCGATCTGGCCCTCGATGTTAGCTGTCAGACATTAATCTTACCACAGTTCAGTCTAAGCTTTGAAATTACAAAAACGTCACCCCTGACAGTTTAAAATAATTATTAAAAGTTGTCAAACCTCTACCAATTTATATACAAATATAAAAGTTTTGTGTACAATACATTAAACCACCAACAACCCCCCCCCCCCCCCCCATTTGTTTAATCATTAATGCGTTCGGTTCCCCCAGACTTAAAATTTTGACTCTGCTAATATTGTTGCAGATCCGATCAGCAGACTTTCCTCTTTCGATCAGCTAACTTTCGTGAAGTCAAATAAATCAAGTGAACTAAATCAAGTCAGCGTAATCATGTCAAACAATCAACGTTCCGACGACTCCCCTATGCCATGAAAAACAATCAAGTCAGTTAAATCAAGTGAACATTTCAAAACTTAACTAATCGAAACTACGACAACCCACCACCACAAAAAATGTTCAGTCAACTCAGCTAAATGAAGTCAGCTGATCAAAGTTCCAGTGCGATCCGCCGCCGTCGTCACAAAAATAAGTAGATTGAATCAAATCAGCATAATCAAGTTAACTAATGAAATGTTAACTAATCAAAATCGGAGCACCGACGAATAAAAGATAATCTAAATTCAAAGAAAATTATTAACTATTCCTTATCATATCATTAAGTGATGAAAATTATTTTAGTCTTTCTAATGTTTTCTTTTCCTAAATTCAAGACACATATATTGAGATACTTAATACTCGCAAACCCAAAAATGACTGATAATAAGGAACGGAGAGATTAATTCAACGAGGACTATGTCTACATGGTTCAAAACTAATATCAATTTAGACTTGATGTTACTTCAAGTGTTATCCTAGTGTTATCATTATTATACGGATATCACTTCTGATTTCTGCGTTTCTTTGGTACTTAGTTATTATATGTGTTTTGGGTGGTTAAGTGTAGATTATCCCCTTCTGTTTGGGTAATTACAACCACCCCTCAACTATAAATCTTCTTACATGTCTACCCTTGCGGTTTCAAATTTAGTGGAATCCTCGAGATTATATGGAATATTATCACTTTTGTAACCATTTTATCCCATTCGAACTCCACATTTTAAAGTAAGATGATCATAATATGTGTTTTTTGGGTTGTATATATAAGATTGTGGTGCATCAGAAACTGTATTTTTACACAAAACGAGTATAAATTAGAGCACATTCCACGAAATCTAGTTGATTAAGTAGAATTTGACACCATAAGGGTGGAGGTGTAAGAAAAAATCATAGTTGAGGGGTAGATGTAATTATCCAAACAAGAGAGGTTTTTTTGTAAATTGATCATACATCAGGGGTGGTTGTAATTTATCCTTTTTTAATTAACTAATTAAGACTGATAAGGGGCAAAATTAATAAAAATGCAATTAATATTTTATTGGAACTCTAAAATGACAAATATTTTGGGACATATAATAAGGGACATATAATAAGGGACAGAGCTGTTCAACACGAAACTGGTTCAACTTCTCATACATAGTTCGATATTATATTGTGCAGCTGTCACATAAGGGAGATTATTGTGCAACGGCTCGGACGGATATTTCAATATCGAGATGTAAACAGTCTTTGACGATGAATCCCTTCTTAGGATCATTCATATTTGCAAGCTCCGTGAAAGAAAGCCATCCCCAGTTATTGCTAGAAGCTGAAAACCAGGTAGTAGCTGCAAGACGAATTCAAATGTGTTGTGTTTCATGAGAGAGAGGTTCGAGAAACTATTATTATTATTATTATTATTATTACAGTTCAATTGAAGAAACATTTATATTGTGTCCTAGCTATACATAAGTGGCAGAATGGACAATTAACGTGAAAACGGAAACAAAAAGGAAACACGGTATTGCTGTTAAAATGTACTTACTAGTACGTTCAATGTGTTCATCAGAAAAGTGGTTTTTGATCCATACGGTATAACGTGCATTGACACTTCCGGAACCAACATAGAACAAAAAGACAGACACACCTCGGCCAGCTGCATCTCCATTTCCGTTTGGGAAAAGCCAAATCCGCCTAAATTTATCAATAAATTTAAAGCTGTTATTTGTATCAAACGAATCCGAATACTGAACGAAATTGAAATACAATTGTAATACTAAAATAAAAATAAAAAAAAAAAATTAAAAAAAAAAAAACGAACCATTTGTGGTCTCCCGCACAGAACTCTTCAGACTTCCAAACGTCTCCCAGTTGGGAGAAGTTTGAAATCTTCCAATCACGCTTGTAATGAATTTCGTTCTTCAACGACAAACATCCAGTGACTGCACTACTTTTGACGACGAAAACCTCAGCACCAAACACACAATTGTCATCGACTAGGTATCCGTTTGATGTATCGGACAAAACTTTCTTAGAGATAAATTTTGAAAAGCCCCATTCGGACTTAATTGCCAGGAAACGTCTTGTTATTCCTGTTCATTTAATTGGTAAATAATTATTTTCAACTGTGGATGAAGGTAAATGTTTTCTTTTTTTTTTGGTAAATTATAGCTACCCTAGAGGTATGATCAAATTACGAAAATTCCCTCATGTTTGGATAGTTACAAGTAGAACCACCTATCAACTATAAATCTTCTTACATATCCACCCTTGCAGTGTCAAATTTAGTTTAATGAGAGATTTTTTTCTTAATTTGACCTTATCTCAGATGTAGCTGTAATTTACCTTTTTTTTTTTTTTTTTCCTTAATTCTAATCCTATTACAAATTGGGGAACTAGGATAGGATTCGAACCCTAGACATCTACTTAATAGTAGAGACTACATATATTGACTCTCCTAATACGAGTTGGTAATTGGAAAACACTTTCATCTGATGAATAACATAAAAATTAATAATAAAAAATAATACCTAGTGAAGTAAGATAATTGCCCGAATTGTGATTATAGAGAAAGATGCTGAAGACAACATTGACCTCACAATTTCCCGGCAGTGAAGTTTTGTCCGCAATAGCCAAGTATACAGAAACATAGTCGCCATCTTTTCCAACAATGTCGTCTCCATTAGGATAGATTATTAGTTTCCTGCATGTTCATATTATCATAGATTTTTCTTATCCAACAACTAATTTAGTTCATTATATATATATACATACCAGTTGTGGTCTCAGCGACAAATTCTTTCGTTTCGTACTTGTCAATCCCACAGTTTTCCAGTAAAGAGAACGATTCGATGGTGAACAAAAAATGTGCCGGTGATGCTTCTCTTGTTTCCATGGCCGTGTATTCTGACAGCAGCAATATAATCAAATAAATTCAGACCTGAAGGCATCCTCTATATATATATATATATATATATATATATATATATATATATATATATATATATATATTAAGAGAAAGAAAACAAAACAGTTATACCATGTACTGATGATGCTGCTGATGTCACAGACATAGACATGGTGGTTCTTGTTCGAGTAATTGTGTGCCCTAGTTTCTTTTGAGTTTGGAGAAATTAGGGTTCTGTTTATTTTGTACCAAGATTCCGTGTCCTTCGATTTACTTGCCTTGTATTGAATTTGAATTTTGGTACAATACATTCCAAACATTTATAAGTTTGACATTCACTTAACCTATATTGCTGTGGTGTAAAACAATTAAGAGGGTGTTTGGCTAAGCTTATAAGATGTTAAAAAAAGCTTATAAGATGTTTTAGAGCTTATAAGTTCTTCTAAAGTGTTTGGTAATTTTTTTAAAAAAAGATCTTATTTTTCTTAAAATAAGCTGTTGGAGAGCAAATAAGATCTTTTTTAAAAAGTACCTCTACCCCACATTTTTATTTAAGATCTTATACTGAGTAAAAATATGAAATAAGATCATTATCCAAACACTCTAAAAATTAATCTTAAAAATAAAATGTAACAGCTTATCAGCTCTTAAAACATCTTATCAGACGTAGGAGCTTATCAGCTCTTTAAAATAAGCTTAGCCAAACACCCTCTAAATCGCAACCAGGGCCGGTTTTGAAGGGTAGGCGGTCGGTCACCTAGGGCTCCCGAAAGTATTGATCATATCAGTATATTTATCAATATTAGTATCAAGGTTGTAAAAAAGCGGTGAGACACCGACCCACGATGGTGCGGCGGTGATTAATGGGTGATAAATCGGAAATAAATCGGTTTAGAAGTTAATATAATATATTTATAGATATTATTTATAAATACTCAAAACATATATAAAAAGATATTTAAACATAGTTATGTCTCCATCATGTATATATCCTAATAACATAATAAAATTTTAATAATAATAAGATCATAATACATAAATATCCTTATAAAATACAAATAAAAAAGCAATTTTTTTGAATTTACATTTATTCTTGAACATTCCTGGCATACATCATTAGTTCTTTAACTATAATATTTAACATAAACAAGATAAAGCATAAATTTATATTTTTTTATTAAAATTCCAAACTTTTATTTTGAATTATTAAAAAAAAAAAAAAAAAACCGACTTTTGCCACCGAAGTTTGACCCACCTTAAAGGTTTGACCGCCTCAGACTGCCTAAAACCGCCTCACAGGCGAAAATCGATTTTTCAAACCTTCACACTAAAATCTTAAAGGTTTGGGACTGCCTCCGCCGCCGAGACCGATTAATCGGCCCCCTCGGTCGATTTTTAGAACACCGATTAGTATTAGTGTCATTTTGACATCTAAAAAGTAATTTTGTTTGAATCCTGTTCTGATTTAATCTATTTAGTTATTATCATCTATACCTTCTTTTTTTTCCAAAATAATAATGTTCGACAATTTTGATTAATTTTTTATGGGCAAATTACCAAAACCCCCTGAGGTAAGCCTAAATAACGAAAATCCCCCCCATGTTCTCGTAATTACGAAAACCCCCCTGAGGTATGCAGACGTCTTACAAATCGCTCTAACGATGTTAGACTCGATAGAATCTTTTTGATTCTCCCGAATATTCCTCCGATAATACCAATTTTGCCCTTGTACACGAAATTACCCTTAGGGGGGTAATTGTAAGCATTTTATTTAATGAGGGGTCATTATGAATGTACAAAATAATTATTTTTCTTAAATTAAACCCAAATATAATCAATCATTATGAATGTACAATGTATTTTTATTGGATTAAAAAAAATCAATGAATGAGATTTCAAAACTTAATTATTTTTTATATATAAAATTAAATATTTTACAATTCGAGAAATACAACCATGCATCATTCAAGCTAAAAGCATAAATCCGTATGAATACTCCTCTGGATAAATAAAATCAATTAAAATATATAAATAAAAAAAATAAAAAATTATAATATCAAATTATCAATACAAATTACAAAGTAATAAATAAATTTATAAAAGCAATAAATCATCAACTGAAAGGGATGTCAGGGGGGGTTTTCGTTATTTAGGCTTACCTCAGGGGGGTTTTGATAATTTGCCCTTTATTTTTTACATATTTAACAGAAGGATATAATAGACATTTCACGTTTTCGGTTAAAAAATTCGGTCAACCGTTAGTCAAGGGGGGTTTTCGTAATTACGAGAACATGGGGGGGATTTTCGTTATTTAGGCTTACCTCGGGGGGTTTTTGGTAATTTGCCCATTTTTTATAATATATTATGTGACTTTGTGGAAATTGGGATTTTTTGAATTATTTGGTATATTACAACTGAATAAAAATAAGAAATGTTTGAAATTACTCATTTATGCTTTTAAACATCTAATACAAATAAAATAGCTAAAAAATATTAACTGGGATATAAAATATAGATAAGAATATATTTTTATCAAAAATTAAAATATCGTGCTATATTAACTTTTTTGGTTAAAATCGCACAAGAATTGATGTAGCTTGCATTTTGCCATGAGATATATAATTAAAGGGTGGACTTTGCTAATTTTAAAATTTTAGGGTGCACAGTGTGAACTTGTGTCAATTTTGAGGTGCAAAACGCAATTCACTTCGATCTAAGGAAGAAATGGATCAAATAATGCCAGTTCCAATAAAAGAATGCAATACAAGAATAACTAAGAAGCAAGTAATCATTCAAAATTTTGATGCTGACGAGATGAGTAGAAATTGGAATAATTGAAAGTAAAAGATGAAATAAGTAATAGGATGATGAATATACATCGACAAAACCGTATAAAATTATTTATCTATTTTACTATTAAGTAATAAATGATTTTGAATTATATTTTATTCAAAATTAAAGAATTATCACTGTTACAAAATATTACTCTAATAACAATATAACTACCATAAATAAATTAAAATAGATAGGAAAATTAACAGGACGGCGCACTTTCTAGTGATTAGAAATTCTGAATCCAAATTCAAAATTAATTTTCAAATTCTAATTCTACTTGAGGTAAGCCTAAATAACGAAAATCCCCCATGTTCTCGTAATTACGAAAACCCCCATTGACTAACGGTTGACCGAATTTTTTTAACCGAAAACGTGAAATGTCTATTATATCCTTCTGTTAAATATGTAAAAAATAAAGGGCAAATTACCAAAAACCCCCTGAGGTAAGCCTAAATAACGAAAATCCCCCATGACATCCCTTTCAGTTGATGATTTATTGCTTTTATAAATTTATTTATTACTTTGTAATTTGTATTGATAATTTGATATTATAATTTTTTATTTTTTTTTATTTATATATTTTAATTGATTTTATTTATCCAGCATACGGATTTATGCTTTTAGCTTGAATGATGCATGGTTGTATTTCTCGAATTGTAAAATATTTAATTTTATATATAAAAAATAATTAAATTTTGAAATCTCATTCATTGATTTTTTTTAATCCAATAAAAATACATTGTACATTCATAATGATTGATTATATTTGGGTTTAATTTAAGAAAAATAAGTATTTTGTACATTCATAATGACCCCTCATTAAATAAAATGCTTACAATTACCCCCTAAGGTTAATTTCGTGTACAAGGGCAAAATTGGTATTATCGGAGGAATATTCGGGAGAATCAAAAAGATTCTATCGAGTCTAACACCGTTAGAGCGATTTGTAAGACGTCTGCATACCTCAGGCGGGTTTTCGTAATTACGAGAACATGGGGGGGATTTTCGTTATTTAGGCTTACCTCAGGGGGGTTTTGGTAATTTGCCCAAAAATTTATAATAATGATTTTTTTTTTCAAATGAATTAGTTTATGAAAATGAAAGTTTTATTTTACGTTTACAATTTCACCCCTTAATACTGTGGAAAAAACTATTTTCATGTTTTACTACTGTATTATGGAAAAATGTGTAGTTTTACTAAAAGATTATTAGAAAAAAAAAATAGATGGAGGTGTATTGTTATAGCTATTTGTTAGAATCCGAGAGGATTCTATTTCGGTTTTTCAACACGTGTGCGAAAAACGTGTATAAAAACTAGGGAAGTTTCCTTAGTTCTTTAAACTCTTATTTTGTCATTAATTTATTTAATTGCCTAAGTGTTTTATTAACAAGGAATTTATTTGTCTAAGACTTTCCTTGTTTACATAACTCTTTTTTCCTTACGTGAAGATTATATCTAACCTAATGGGCTCTAATTTTGTAGGGCTCTACTAATTCACCTAAGGAAGTATAAGAAGGGCAGCATCAACGTTTTTATACGTTGTCCCTTTTATTTTGAGAGAAAACTATTTTCTGCTCTTACGTTGCTGCTCCAGAATTCCTGATCTTAAATCGAGAAGAAAATACAGAAAAAGGAGTTTGCTTCTTTCACCGAAAAGAAGATCGGTTCTTCGGGAGGAGAACTCAGAAGATCTCGGGAGGAGGTCGATCCGCCGACTGAGGGACTCAGCGTTGAAGGAATTTCAACCGTGCGGAAAGGGACGTGCTGCAAAGTGAAGATTCACAATTCAGCGTAGGATACAAGAACGGCGTCGACAAAGAGGGAGTCTTTGCATTTTCGATTAAGTCCTATTACTGTATTCGTAAAACTAAAAATTAGTGAATTTCATTTGCAGGTCCCCGTGGATGTAGGGTACAATTGTATCCGAACCACTTTAAAATTTGTGTCTTTTTATTACTGTTCCATTAACTGTTGCAACTCTTCGTAAAACAGTAGAACAGTAGCTAAAACTGAATCTGGGATTTATCGGACACAAATTTATAATTAATTTGCACGAAATAATTCTAACAATTGGCATCAAGAGCCTGTCACTAAATATATCTAGTGAGATTTTGGGAACTGATTACTCTTATTTTGTGCAGATATGAATACTCAACGAGAAGGATCTTCAACTACTCGTCCACCTCTTCTAATCGGCTCCAACTACTCATACTGGAAATCAAAAATGAAGATGTTTATCAAATCCATAGATGAGAGAGCATGGCGCGCCATCATAACTGGTTGGACACCTCCCATGATCAAAGGAGAAGACAAAGAGGAAGTATTCAAACCAGAAGCAGATTGGAGTGATGGAGAAATACTACTCGCAAACTACAACTCGAGGGCCCTAAACGCAATATTTAGTGGTGTTGATGATAATCAATTTAAACTAATAGCGTCATGTGAATCTGCAAAGAGAGCTTGGGAAATTCTTCAAGTCACATACGAAGGAACGTCAACTGTAAGGACATCCAAGTTACAGATGTTGGCCACCAAATTCGAAAATTTGAAGATGGAGGAGAATGAGACGATCACTGACTTCCATGCTAAATTATGTGATATCTCAAATGAATCATACGCACTCGGTGAACCATACTCAGAAAGCAAATTAGTGAGAAAAGCTATGCGCTCATTACCTGAAAGATTCGCTTACCGAATTGCTGCCATTGAAGAAGTCAGAGACGTTGACACGCTCAAACTAGACGAACTCATGGGGAAACTTCTAGCACAAGAACTCAATCATGGTGAAAATCATCGTGAAAAGTCTAGAGAAAAGAAGATAGCCTTTCAAGCAGAAACATCATATGCAACGCCCCAAAATTCGTCAACTCAAGAAGATGAGCAAACAGTTGAAGAATCCTTGGCACTACTATCGAAAAATTTTGGGAAATTTCTCAAAAAGATCGAAAAAAGGGGAAATCTTCCAAGCACAGGGAAACCCGTGAATTTTCAAAATTCTAGGAGAAATTCAAATCAAGATAACTCAGAGGAGTCAAAACCAAGAAGAATACAATGTCGAGAATGCGAAGGCTTTGGTCACATTCAATCAGAATGCGCAAACACCCTGAAGAAAAAGAAGAAAATGTCACTTACTACTGGTTGGAGCGATGAAGAAGAATCTGATGATGACCAAGGAAACAACAATCAAGTCACTAACTTTGTAGCATTCAGCAGCAAAGTTCCTCTGGACAGCTTAGAATCAACTGTTGCTTCAACTGTTGCAACAGACTGTGAAACAGAATCCAGGTATGAAAATATGTGTTCTGATTATGAAAAAAATCTAAACGAAAATTCTTCTTTTGCAGAGGATCCGAACAGCAGCAGTGATGAGGAAGAACCAACCTTGGATGAAGTAAAGGAGGTATATGAAAAAATGTACCAAAAATGGCTCGACGTCGTTAAGGTAAATAACTTCCTGGAAAAGGAGAAGTTTGTGCTTGTAGAGGAAAACAAGACACTAAAGGTAAGAATCTCTACTCTTGAGGAAAGGGTCATATCTAGTGATCAAGAGAAAAATAGTTTGCAGGCTAAACTTACTCAAACTCAAGAAGCAATTGCAAAATTGAACTTGGGTAGAGGTAATCTAGATGAAATCTTAAGCAACAACAAGCCAAACTATAATCGTCTAGCCATAGGAGGGAGTCAGCTACCCAAAGTTGATCTAAAGCGAAAGGAAGATCAAAACAGAAAAATCAACTTTGTTAAACAAGCTTCTGTCTCACAAACAGTTGCAACTGTTGAAGCAACGAAACACAATTCAAAGAAAAGGTTTATTCCCACTTGTTTTTTCTGTCAAAATCCAGGTCACATACGTCCTAGATGTTTCAAATATTTAAAACTTGTGAAAAAGCTTGTGGCTCGTTCTCTTTACTCTGCTAGGGCTGATTATTTTCCTTCACCCTCTCAAAAACCCAAAAATAAAATTGATATTTCCAATAGACCTCAGCAAAAAATTTGGGTTGAAAAGTCCACGTTTAAATGCTTATCTGCGATTACTTCTTTAAAAGCAAGTACTACTAATGATTGGTATTTTGACAGTGGGTGTTCACGACATATGACCGGTGTTAAAGAGTTTCTGAAAAACTATCAACAAATCACCGGTGGAGCTGTTACCTTTGGAAACGGAAAAAAGGGTGAAGTGCTAGGGAAAGGATCGCTAAATCATGAGAATCTGCCAAAGCTGAAGAATGTACTACTTGTAGAAGGACTCACGTCAAATCTGATAAGCATCAGCCAGCTATGTGATCAAGATCTTGAAGTCAGATTCAACAAATTCGCATGTCGAGTATTAGACAAAGACGAGAATTGTGTTATTCAAGGAACTCGATCATCTGACAACTGCTATATTCTTGTCTCTGCTGGTATGAACTGTTTCAACAGTCTGTCAGACTCTACAGTGCTCTGGCACAAAAGAATATCTCATGAATTCTCCGCACCTAAAACACCTCAACAAAATGGAGTGGTTGAACGCAAAAATCGCACTCTGCAAGAGATGGCCAGGGTCATGATGAACGCAAAGGAGATCGCTCCTCGTTTTTGGGCAGAAGCAGTTAACACTGCATGTCATATTATAAATCGAGTCTATCTTCGACCAGGTACCACTAAAACTCCGTACGAAATTTGGAAAGGACCACTGGAAGAGGAACCAACAAAGGAATCGGAAAACAGCTCCAGTGTCGCACCAACAGTTCCAACAGTTGATGCAGCCTCTACCAATTCAGAAGAAAGTGACGTCAATTCTGAAACAGGAGACGAAGCTGAAGTCAGGCCTCTCGAATTGGATGATCAAACTCACAAGGAACCCTCAAGAAGAGTAAAAAAGAATCATCCAGTGGATCAAGTCATTGGCCCGGTAGAAGAAGGAATTCAAACCCGAGGCTTTAGCGATGCTGATTGGGCAGGTGATGCAGACGATCGAAAAAGCACAACTGGAGGATGTTTCTATCTTGGGAACAATCTCGTGTCCTGGTACAGCAAAAAACAGAATAGTATCTCGCTTTCCACTGCTGAATCGGAATATATTGCCGCTGGTAGTTGTTGTGCCCAACTCTTATGGATGAAACAAATGGTATGTGATTATGGTATTAGTCAAGATTTATTGCATATTTATTGTGACAATATGAGTGCGATTAATATTTGCAAGAATCCAGTACAGCACTCTCGAACTAAGCATATTGAAATTCGCTACCATTTCATTAGAAATCTTGTAGAGGAAGGAACTGTCTCATTAGAGTATGTCACAACGGAGAAACAACTTGCTGACATCTTTACTAAACCCCTAGATGCACAAAGGTTTGATTCCTTGCGAAATTCGCTTGGAATTTGTATTGTCTGACCTGTGCAGTTGCATAAACTGTTGCAACAGTCTGTGTCCAGACTTGCAACTTTTAAAGTTTTATGGACACATCACGCATACTGCATTTTGTTCATCTAGGTTATGCATTAGACATACTGCATGTGATGAAAACTCTTGTGTATTGGATACTATCTGTACTTTCGAACTTTGTGAGGTAAAACTTCATCAATCCCCGAATGATAGCTATAGAGACTTTAGTTTATTTACTACTCCTCACAATCTCGTTATGGTTTAACACTTTCATAAGGAAAAGCTGCCTCTCCAAATGAGTGAAAGCTAATCTTGAATTTTTGTTTAACTATATATATAATAAATTGGTCTGTGAATAATTCGAAGCCTTTTTGAGTTGAGTCAGTAAATCACGTGGCCGAAAGCTCCTACAAGGCTCAAATAGAAAGCCCAGGGGACTACACATTGCACGACCATTGTAAATCCGTTATATGGTCAGTGAATAGTTCGAAGCCTTTTTGAGTCGAGCCGGTAAACCTCATGACCGAACACTCACTACACGACTCAATTAGAAAGCCCAAGGGATTACACATTGCACGACCACACCTATCTCGCTAATTAAATTGCTCTGCTCTTCATGAAAAAGCTACCATTAGTAGGGTGTGTATGCTACCTAATAAGAGCGTTTTTGTGCTTGATTTGAGGGTAATAAATTTATTGTTAGTCTCGTTAGTTTGTATTTTGGAGCTTGCTTTTTGTTAAAATTGAAGATAAACCCCATGGGTTTGATAGTCCTAATAGTATCCTATTCACTCGTGTTTACTCACTCATATTCTCTTTCGTTCTCTCACGTTTTCTTTTCGTCCTAGTAATTTAATTCTGCATATTAGGCATAATAATAATGAAAAAAAAAAAAAAAAAAAAAAAAAAAAAAAACGGGGTGGGTTCGTATATTGTTTGGCGGCAATCATTTTTTTTGAGTAACCCACTTTTCTGGGCATTTTTTTTCTCGAAGTTTTCTTGAACTGTGATGGGCTTCATATGTGAAGGTTGAGAGTTGCTGTACCTGAATTTAATTTTCATAAAATTGCTCTCATTGTTGGCAGAATAATATTTGCAATTTCTTCACTATAATCTTCCTAAATTGCTAAAATACCCATGAGAAGACCAACAGTTACCCTTGTTTCTGCCCCTTTTCGTTTTTTTTTCTTCAATTTGGTTTTCTTCTCTACTGCTCTCTTTTCCTTCTTCTTCCTTTGCAGCAAATCACAAATCTGCACTCAAATCAAAGGAATCCAAGAGCACAGTTATGGGGAAACGAAAAAGCACCGGTGGATTGTCTTCTTCGTCCAAACGACGACCATCTCGACCAGCAACCACGTCTTCGGCAGCTCCTCCGCCGCGTGGCCGCTCCGATGACCGCCCTGTCTTCGGGGAGCCATGTGATGCCGTGCCCCTTGCTGTTTGGGAGCCCCCGCTCCTTCTCACGGCTGCCTCTGCTGAGAATTTTGGGAATCTGCCCGTTGTTGTGGGTCATAGGGTTTCTCCACCGCCATCGCCGCTAGTGACGCCACCGTCGCCGCCAGTGACGCCGCCGTCACCCTTCAACTATTCTCCACCGCCTTCTCCGCTGCCACACTCTCCGGCTGCCCAATCGTCACCACCACCGTGTGCACCGCCATCGCACCACCCAAACCGGCCTCACCTGCAACCCGCCACCTCGCCGCTCTCGTCGACGCGTTACTCACTCTGCCTCGCCTTCCGCTACTCGCACCACCGCAGGTCACTCTGCACCGGATCCCGTGGTGCCTATCTCTGCTGTCGATGCTTTTAATTCTCGGTTCTTTCTCCGAGCGCATCAAACCCGGTGGCGTCTGTCAAGTGGTTCATGATTTTTATGCCAACCTACCTAGTGGGGTCTCTGATTGTCGAAGTCGTTTTTACGAAAAAGAAACTCGACTATTTTACTGCCCTTGCTCAGAAAGGGGGAGATTATTCTTGAGGGGGAGTTGACAACGAAGCATCAACCCAGGAGGAACCGCATACAGGGGGAGCTGATGCAGCTGCTGGAACTACTACTGATCCAACTGTTGTTGCTCCAACTGTTCCAACAGTTGATGGTACAACAGCTGAAGTTGATACGAATGATGACGAGGAGTTGTTCGTTGATGCTGAATATATTCTGGATTAGTTTTTTTTTTTGTGGTTGTCGAATTCATTTTCTGAACAACGGCCTCTAATAGTCTGCTAGGCTTAACTTTTTTCTTGTTTTGTTAACTGCTGTTTTCTTTAACTGTTCTAACAGTTACTCTATTATGCAGTCTAATGTTTTGTCAGGTATTTGATCAAGGGGGAGGACTTGATTATAATAAATAGATGACAAAGGGGGAGATTGTTAGAATCCGAGAGGATTCTATTTCGGTTTTTCAACACGTGTGCGAAAAACGTGTATAAAAACTAGGGAAGTTTCCTTAGTTCTTTAAACTCTTATTTTGTCATTAATTTATTTAATTGCCTAAGTGTTTTATTAACAAGGAATTTATTTGTCTAAGACTTTCCTTGTTTACATAACTCTTTTTTCCTTACGTGAAGATTATATCTAACCTAATGGGCTCTAATTTTGTAGGGCTCTACTAATTCACCTAAGGAAGTATAAGAAGGGCAGCATCAACGTTTTTATACGTTGTCCCTTTTATTTTGAGAGAAAACTATTTTCTGCTCTTACGTTGCTGCTCCAGAATTCCTGATCTTAAATCGAGAAGAAAATACAGAAAAAGGAGTTTGCTTCTTTCACCGAAAAGAAGATCGGTTCTTCGGGAGGAGAACTCAGAAGATCTCGGGAGGAGGTCGATCCGCCGACTGAGGGACTCAGCGTTGAAGGAATTTCAACCGTGCGGAAAGGGACGTGCTGCAAAGTGAAGATTCACAATTCAGCGTAGGATACAAGAACGGCGTCGACAAAGAGGGAGTCTTTGCATTTTCGATTAAGTCCTATTACTGTATTCGTAAAACTAAAAATTAGTGAATTTCATTTGCAGGTCCCCGTGGATGTAGGGTACAATTGTATCCGAACCACTTTAAAATTTGTGTCTTTTTATTACTGTTCCATTAACTGTTGCAACTCTTCGTAAAACAGTAGAACAGTAGCTAAAACTGAATCTGGGATTTATCGGACACAAATTTATAATTAATTTGCACGAAATAATTCTAACACTATTTTTTCCCGTTCCTATCTCAATAGTTTGAGTATAATTAGATTCTACTCTAACGTGTTAGGATTAAACATACAGCTATTTTTCCCATTAAATAATTGACAATGATTGATTGTTGGATTCTCTAACGTGTTACGATCAAACTAATTTTGTGTGTTGCGAATAAAATTTCATGTGGGATTAAAATAGTTTCCACTAGTTATGACTATACATTAATTTTTGTTTCCACTTGCACTGAATTTTAAAAACACTTTGAAAATATCAGCAAAACTAAGGTTTAACTTTTAAGAGTTAAATATATCTAATGAATCTATTATTTTCAAAATTTTTAAAGTATCGGTATCAAACCATATTTTTTCGTGTTTTAAGACACCTTTGCCTTGCCGTTGCCATTTGAATTGTATGACATATTAGTTATTTATTTTTAGGTAAGGCACTTAATTAAAAAAAAAAAAAAATCCTATTTTTTTTTGTCTTGTAAATATATCCACCTCATTCGGACTTATTTGTTAATAAGAATTTTTTTTTCATATATACAAAAATTACCCCCAATTTCTTGAAATCCTAATTCAACTCTAATTTCATGATTTACACACCGATGTCACCAGTTAATCAATTTTGACTCTTATTCTATTTTTTTACCACCACCGCCGGTGTACGCCGGTCAGCCGTCGTTGATTTTTTTATTTTTTATTTTAAAAGAAAACAATTTTTCATTAATATGACTGTCTTGGCGTGCAATATTACTGTCTGAGACAATAATATTGCAGTCGAAGGTAGGAATAATATTATTGTCAAAGACAGTAATATAACTGTTCTAATTGGAATATTAATGTCTCAGACAGTGATATTGTTGTTAACAGAGTAATATTAATGTATTAATTAATTTTATCATCTTAGTCTGCAATATTGCTGTCTCCGACCGTAATATTACTATTTCTGATAGTGATATTACTATTTGGGACAGTAATATTACGTACTGTCTCAGTCAGTTTAACAGTACAAGAATTTATGTAGAAAAAAAATTAAAGAAAAAAGGGTCAATGACGGAAAGAAAAATTCAGAAGAAATTTTATTTTCTACAAAAAAGAAATTTCAAAAAAATGCGAATATGGGAGTTAATGTGATATATTAGTTCAAATCCAGGGTTAATGTGCTATATTAATGAAGTTAGAGCATAATAGATGAAATTGATGAAAATTATATTATGAGACGTATTTTAGACAAGAGGCAGGGAAAGAGTTTATTTGCGAAACTGTTTTTTGTGTGTACGCATGTACATTAAGTCTTGCCGTATTTATCCTATATTTTCATCAAATAAATACCGTTGACTTTGTGTTGCAACTTGCAACAATGCGGCTCTTGTTAACTGAAAAAGACTTTGATTGCGATTATGTCAACTCTTATAGACAGTCAAGTTACATCAAAGGTTATGGTAATTGTACATTAGTATAAAAATATGACAAAGAACCTCAATTCTTCTCAACTCAAACTAAGTAGAGAACGAAGTAACAAACCTCAAGTATGTCTGTGATACCAGTGTTACCAGAAGATCATGGTATGTATTATATTCACAAACTAATTAATCTTTCTTAATTTCTTTTATTTTTTCGTAAATAATATAATTATATATTTAGCATATATTGCTGTTATCTGCAGAATTCTCAAGAATGGAGACAAGAGAGGCACCACCTGCTCATTTTATGTTCAAGATTGAATCTTTCTCCATGTCTGAACTATGTGGAATTGATAAATTCGAAACGGCGGAATTTGCGGCTGGAGAATATAACTGGTATTTATCTGTTTAGGCGTTCTTTTTACATATATCAAATATGATGCGACTGTTGGGAAAATTGGTTAAAAATTGAGTCATGAACAATTTTTTATCAATGTTATTGTATGGTCTAATTGATTATATTAATCAATTTTGGATTAGATTAATATAAAACCAATTTTGTGGTGAATGAAAAATTACTAGTCCAAAATATAAGGAAAGTGGGATTTTGAGTTATCCCACATTGGAAAAGTAGAGAAGTATTGAGCAGTATACATATCTAAATGTTGGGACAACAGGTCACGCCCTTTGGGCATTCAACTTTGTTTGGGAGGCTTACATGTTATATGTTTCAAATCGTGCCCACACATCTAGGCCTAAATAACTACATTAATTTTTTGGGCCAAAAACATTAGGTCATGGGCCGTCAACCCATCTTACTCGAAGCCCATCTCGAAAGATCATGGGCCGTCAACCCATCTTACTCGAAGCCCATCTCGAAAGATCTGACTGGTTTGAAATGCGGCCGAACCAATGCAAACCATTCGGCTCAACTCGAAATGGTGCAACCACTCCCAATAGGCTCAACTCGAAATGGTGCAACCATTCAGCTCAAAATGTACATTTTTTGCTCCAAATGACACTACTTTTTGAACCTTATAAATAGACCCTGTATTTTCCAGAATTCCTCACTTCAATCCAAAAATTCTACACAAAGTACAGTTCGTTGTACTTGGGATTTGGAGTGCTCCTATTCCAAGCCTTGCCGTTGTATCTTGGGAGACGATTTCCATTTAATCCGTTAGCACCGTTGCGGGAAAATTTCGTCTTAAGGACAGAGTCAACTCGCCTCGGCAAATTTCCGTTCATAGCAGATTCTAAACAACACCGCTGCCTACGTGATAAAATGTAGTAGTGACCAAAAGATGGTTGAATTTGTGCAGGAGACTAATAATCTATCCAAATGGGGACAACATTGTCGGAAAAGATAGCGGTTATGTTTCTGTATATTTGGCTATGGCAGACAAAAGTTCTCTACCGGTGGATGTGAATGCTATCTTCAGCATTTTTCTCTATAATCATATTTCCGGCAAGTATCTAAATTCACTAGGTACTGATTTATTCCAATGATCGTCAGTTAGTTTATTTAAGTTGCAAAGAGGTACGTTAATATATATGAGGAAAATACTTATAAGCAAATTATCACATGTATATTGGGACAGGAAGAACAAGACGTTTCCGAGGAATGAAGTCCCGATGGGGTTTTTCCAAATTTATTTCAAAGGAAAGTTTGAAAGATCCATCAAATGGATATGTTGTCGATGACAACTGTGTGTTTGGCGCTGAGGTTTTTGTGGTTAAAAGAGAAGCAGTCACTCAATGCTTTTCTTTAAAATATGCTGACATTCCTTACAAACGTGATTGGAAGATTCCAAACTTCTCAAAATTGGAAGAGCATTGGAGATCTGAAGAATTCACAGCAGGAGGGCAAAAGTGGTACTTTTGTTGGGCTAGTATTACAACTATATATTTCTTGTAATGTGTTTTATCCTTGCACTTATTCCATCGTTTGACATGACTACTTTTGTTGATAAATGAAGGAATATTCTTCTTTACCCGAATGGAATTCAAAGCGGAGCGGGCAGCCACGTCAGCTTGTATCTGCAGCGTCTCGGTTCTGAAAGAGTGCAAGTAAGTTATAGCATATGTATCAAAAACCAGGTTTCTGATCAACACATTAAAAAAAGTGGTAAGTTACATCAACATCGGTGTTTGTGAATTGTTGTCGGTGTTTCATCCACGAACCTCTCTCGTGGAACTACATCTTTTTTTTTTTTTTTTTCTTGCAGAAACCGATCGCTTGTTTATAACTATCGACAATGCTTGGGGATGGTCTAAATTCATGGAGATTGCAACTATGATTGATCCTGAAAAGGGATTCATTGTCAATGACTCTTGTCTTATAAATGTTGAAATCTCATCTCTCAAATTAGATGTTGCACAATAATCTCAACTTTTAAATTCACTTTTTTCATCTCTCTCGATCGATATATATATATATATAAACTAAGATTTGTGTCTGTACTACAGAATGTTATTCTATTGTTCGATTCGGTTTCGGTTTCAGTTCCTATTGTTCTTTTTTTACCTGATACATTTGATAATTTTCTTTGAAAGTATTTCAGTTTAACCCACTTTCGATCTTGAGATTTTGACGTATGCATCGACCTATTAATTAATTAATTAATATTTTAAAAAACTGAAATTGCCTGGAGAAATCTCACAATCTTCTTTCTGAGTTACGAAATATTAAAATGAGTTTACTCTTATTCTTTTTATTACAGGAACACCAACATGTTGAATCAACGAGATTATTAACATAAAACAGAACATGTAATTGTAACTTAGTTTATGTCGTTCATGACATCATAAATTGTTGAATCTTTTCAAATGAATCAAGTGATCTCCTATGTAATTTGGGATTATGATGCTTCCAAAGGTTACATAAAATATAATGCTGCCCAATCATTCTCACCTAATTAAACAATTTAACCTTTGTTTAGTATCAAACTAATTTAGTGTGTTAGAAATAGCCTTTCAAGGAAGACATGTAACAAAAGTGTCTGTTATGTTTGAAAAATCTCTATTACTGTAATGTAAATTTGGCAACTAAATATTGTAATATAATGTAACATATTCTTTATTATAAATTTTATTTTCATATATTTAAGTAATTATTTTATTCCCTTTTCGAATATTACATATGCAGTGCACGAGGATATATTACTATTAGTTGTTAATTCTAGTTAGTGCTTTAATTATCTATCAATTCTGAGCTAATAGCCCAGACCCTCCTTGTTATTTCTAATGGTCAAACTACACCCTTTATTAAAACAATTAGCAAAAAGCCATCTATGTTGTGTTTTTTAAAGCACATCGGCCCTTATTTCAAAATTTATTGTTGACTTATGTGAATTGACCAAATTACCCTTATAAATACTAAAAAAAGGGAAATAAAAGAAAATGCAAAGCATTTGCAGCAAAATCCAAAGTGTGAATGTCCTCTTCTCCAACACACTTTGGTGTTCATGCCTGACATCTCGCGCAATCAAAGTGGTGCTATCTGGTTGGTCTGGAAAACACCCGCCTTGTTCGAACTTATTTCGAGCCAGACCACCTGTTGGATGTAATATCTACACGCAAGTGCAGGTATCGTACAATTAATATAGTGGACTAAAAGTCTGAATATCGATCCCACAGAGAATATTTAATTATCTAATCCTAGACGCTAAATCCTACCAATTGTTATCAAGCCCACCCTACATAGTCGAAAGATGAAAAATTATACTAAATTAACTAAACTAAATTAAAGCAAATTAAAAAGGCAAAAGTAAGAAAACAATAAAAAACGAAGATTTAATCAGATAAAGCAAACCTAGAATTTTATCTTCCCCTTATGCGATTATTAATCCTCCAATTCTTTCAACTATGCAAGTAATTAACTCGGATTATTAACCTAAGATGCTAAATTAATCATAACCCGCTTTCGCGTGTATTACGATTTTAATACTCTAGATTCAATTAGTGTATTCCTACGCAATTAATTCTAGAACACAACATGAAGCACAAATCTCAATAATGGCTACTTAAGAAATTAACTATATTCCTATGTTAATACTACAAAGATTTTCCTACCATAATTCTAATTATTAACCCGATATTCGATTCATGCAATTAACAATAGCATAAAAGTACATAACAAGTTCATGCACTTAATAAAACAAGTAGAAGAAATGTTAGATATAAAAGGGGCCCAAATGTTTATTTGGCCCAAAATAGCTAACCCACTTTGTGCAGCCCACTCCCTTGGTGTCGGCCCATCAGCTCACGTAAAGCCCAAGGAGATTCAATCTGGACCGTTGGTTGATAACTCTCGATCTTAGCCATCCACTCTCCACATAAATATCTTCCCTATCTCACTAAGCCTCCAAACCCTAACCTAGCAGCTGCACCTCTCTCTCTTCTCTCTTCTCGACGGCCGAATCTTTCGCCGGATTCCATGGCGGTCGGGAAAAATTAGACGAGCTAAAACTTCTATGCTCTCAAAATTTTTTTTTGTTTGTTTTTTCTTTTTACGTCTGCCGCTAAAACGTTGACCATAATTATGCTGTCACTGACAGTAAATTAACGTAATTATATTGTCAATGACAGTTAATTAACGTAATTGTACTGCCGTTGGCAAGACGTTTATGTAATTGTTCTGTCGTTGACAGTAAATTAACGTAATATTATTATTTTTTATTTTTTGTTATTTTTGTTATTTTGTTTGATTTGTTGACAAGTCAAAGTAATTGTATTACTGTCGTTGACAGCAAAATAACTATAAACACAATAATATTACTGTCAACAACATCAATATTATTTTTTTTTTTGGGTTTTTTGTTTTGTTTGAGTTATTCACAGAGTAACGTAATAATATTACTGTCTATTATTGTAATATTACTGTAAACACAATAATATTACTGTGGTTGACGCTAATATTACTGTTGTTATAGTAATATTGTTGTCAACCAAATCAATATTATTATTTTGTTTGGACTTTTTTGTTTGATTGAGTTATTCACGGAGTAAGGTAATAATATTACTGTCTATTATTGTCATATTATTGTGGTTGACGGTAATATTACTGTTGTTATAGTAATATTACTGTCACTCACATTAATATTAATTCTTTTGGCTTTTCATTATGTTTACATTTGTTGAATGGTCAACATAGTAATATTACTCTATTACACAATAATAATGAGTTTTATTGTATTAATATTACTGTGCTAGAGATTAATATTGCAATATTATTGTGTTAAACTGTAGTTTAGTTAATTTTATTGTGTTTAACAGTAATATTGTTAATATTACTGTCAATCACAACAATATTGTTGTTTAAACGAAAAAAAAAAGTTATAGAAAGAATGAAAAGAAAAAAAAATCGAAAAAGTTAAAGCCGGAGACCGCCGTTGACCGCCGATCAACGCCGGAAACCGTCGAAAAAATCCGGAAGAAAAAAAAAATATATCTGTATATTTGGCTTACAAAAATATGAGGGGTTATTTTAGTCTTTTACAAAATCTAGACCATGTGTGGACTTATTGGTAAAGGAGATTTTTGTCTAGATCTCTTTATGAATAAGTAGAATTTAAATGCCTATCAAAGTCCACTCATCTGTTGAGACAGACTACGTGTTACGACATTAGGTGTGGTAACGGAATTCTTGTGTTGTCACAGTAACTAACCTACTAAAAGCAGAATAAAGAACACAAGAATTTAATGTGGTTCGGATACAAATGTACCCTACATCCACGAGCACTTGCAAAACTAGTTCAGATTTAAGTGTACATTAATAGGACTTAATAAAACACTAAAGACTCCCTCTTTATGTGATACGCCGTTTTTGCACATGACTCGAACTTGTTGATAATCAAAGCAATTCCTCATCCGCACTCTTGGACTTCCTCCAATGTTGAACTCCCTTCAAACGGCGGATCGACCTCTCCCGAGATCTTTTAAGCACTTCTCCCGAAACGCGGCTGCACCCTTCAAAGCCTTCATGCTGGAATTTTTCTTATTAAAGCTCCATAGGACTCATATGAGGTTGAGGGCCTTATATAGGCACGAAATCACCACCCTAAACCTAACTTGGGCCCTAAGAAATCAATTTAACTAGGTAATAGAATCCTAGTCGATTTCTACTTCTATTCTAGATAAGTACAAAAGATACCTAACTAGAATATAATACATGAAAATAAATCTAAGCCCTAATAAAAATATTACAAGAATAAGACTTTAATTAATTAAAAAATAAACATGGAAAACAAATCTTTGCCAATCTTTAATTACCATGTATGCCGGATTTCTTCAATCTTCACTAACAGAAATCTGGCGCCAACAAATAAGTACCCATTGATGAGCTTATTTGTAATCACCCCTATATAATATTATTGTGGCAACTGTTACGTTTTAAAAACTAGTGATAGAGAAGATCCTTGAACTTGTACAGGAAACTAATAATCTATCCTAATGGAGACAATATTGTCAAAAAAGATAGCGGCCATGTTTCTGTATATTTGGCTATTGCAGACACAAGTTCTCTACCTAAAAACTGGGAGGTCAATGCTACCTTCAGCATCTTTCTCTACAATTATATTTCCGGCAAGTACCTTTATTCACTAGGTACTACACTTATGTTCTCTGATGACAAATTTTATTAGGATGAATTAGTTTATTGCCAGAGAGTAATTCTTTTTTCCCGGTTGACCAATAATCACATATGGGACGGGCAGGAAGAACAAGGCGTTTCCAAGGAATGAAGTCCAAATGGGGATTTTCCAAATTTATTTCTAAGGAATCCTTAACAGATCCATCAAATGGTTACGTAGTCTATGACAATGCATGTGTGTTTGGCGCTGAGGTTTTTGTGGTTAAAAAAGGAGCAGTAACTGAATACTTGTTTGTGAAAGATATTTACATTCCTTTCAAACGTGATTGGAAGATTCCAAACTTCTCCGAACTCGGAGATCAACTTTGGGAATGTGGAGAATTCGTTGCTGGAGGCAACAAATGGTACTCTTTTTTTTTTTTTTTTTTTTTTTTGGAGAGTTGTGTACTTATCCTGGGTAAATTCAATTTCCCCCTTGTACTTTGACTCGGTATCATTTTACCCGCTCCTACTCTCGATTGCATCGGCTTGTTCATTCACACTGAAAATTTTCTCAATGTGGCCCTCGCTGTTAGTTGTCAGACATTTGACCTTAACACTGTTTGATCTAAGCTCTGAAATTACCAAAATGCCACCTCTCCCATTTTAAATAATTATTAAAAAAAACATAAAAAATAGAAAAAACAAAAATAAAATAATAAAAAATTCAAGACAACGAGAAAACATAGTCCACGGCGCCAGCCGTAATTTATTATTTTTTTTAATAAATATTTAAACTGTGAGGGGTGATTTTTTTGTAATTTTCAGATTTAGATCAAACGATATCAAGGTCAAAAGTCTGAAAGCTAACGACGAGGGCCACATTGAGACTATTTTTCATGTATAGTGGGGCAAATCGAGAGTAGAAGGAGGTAAAGTGATATCGAGTCAAAGTACAACAGGGGAAAGTAAAAATTACCCTTTTATCCTTGTACTTATTCATTCGTTTGACACGAATAATTTTGTTGATAAATTAAGGACTGTTGAGCTTTACCCGAAAGGATACGGGAAAGGAGCGGGCAGCCATGTTAGCATCTTTTTGCGCAATCTCGGTTCTGAAAGAGTGCAAGCATGTTATACCTTATGTATCAAAAACCAGGTTTCGAATCAACACATCAAAGAAATTAGTAAGTTACATCAATATCAGTGTTTGTGAAATATTGTTGTCAATGAACCTCTCTCATGGAACTAACTACACATCTTTTTTTTCTTGCAGCAACCGATCTCTTCTATACAGCTCCCCCCACAAATTTTCAGGGATGGTCTAAATTCATTGAGCTAGCTACTATAAACGATCAGGAAAAGGGATACATTGTCGATGACACTTGTCTTCTACATGTTGAAATCTCATCTCTCAAATTAGATGTTGCCCAATAATCTCAGCTATTAGCTGCACTTTATCATCTCTCTCGATATATATATATATATATATATATATATATATATATATATATTTATAACTAAGATTTGTGCCTGTACAATAGAATGTTTTTCTGTTGTTCGATTCAGTTTTGGTTTCAGTTGCGGTTGCGGTTTCAGTTGGTCTTTTTTACATGATATATTTGATAATTTTCATTGAAAGTATTTCTGTTGACATTTTGACATATTAATTAATTAATTAATTAATTAATATTTTTAAAAACTGAAATTGCCTGGACAAATTTCACAATCTTCTTACTGAATGACAAAATATTAAAATGAGTGTATTCTTATTCTTGAGAATTTATCAACGTAATCCGCGCACTCTAAATTACGTCTTTGATGTCAGAACCCAAGAAACTAAAACCTGCTATCAGTCTATCACTAAATTTCTTCATTTCATACTATTTAATTACATCACTAAATTAAAGAGTGAATTGCATTTACTACCCCTGTGAAATTCGCAACTGTGCAATTCCTCAATATCATAAAAAAGTTACCAAAATACCCCCTACGTTTACTTTAAGGATCCAAATTCAACCAATTTTTTTATTTTCCCCTGACCAGTTGTGAAAAGATCAAATTACCCTGAGTAGGTTTGTTATACTACATGTTGGAAATTTTTTCGTTATGCTTAACAGCTTAAATGAAATCTTATTTTTATTTCTACTTTAAACAAATAAAAATACACAAAATATTATTAAATATAAATATATATAAAAAATAAAAATAAAAAGCAAGCAAGTCATCTTCCACGCACACCCCCTTCCCCCCACCCCATCCCACCCAAACTCACAGTTCTTCATCCACTATTTATGCCCCTCAACTGCTTTTGCTCCACCACTGCCCGCATTTTGTTCACCTTCGACGAGGGAAGAATTTTTTCTAACTCCGACACATTTCCTTCCATCTGACACTTCCAACACCGCAACACCACCTTCTGCAAATCCGCCGCCCACAACCACCCCACTTCAGCTGCCCACAAACCTCTCTCCGTCGGTCTTCCTAAGCTAATCCATGCAAGTCTCCGGGTCCAGAAATTTTGGAGAGGAAGAAGAGAAGACGAGGAAAGAAATTAGGGGATAGAGTTTAGGATTTTAATTAAATTTTGAAACATTGCCATTTAACCCCTGCATTTTTTTAAATTCAATTTAGTTCCTTAACTTTGAAAACTATATGTTTAAGGGCTGGACTTTTTTTATTGCAAAAAATGACGGGGTATTTTTGTCATTTCATAAGCAAAAGAGAAGAAAAAATCGCACACGCAGCGAGTGACCCACACGATCAGTTCCGCGAGGGGGGGGGGGGGGGGGGGGGGTCGCCTCTAACTAATAATTATAGAGGGTTATTTGCTAATTTTTTGACAGGTGGAATCGCGCAGTTGCAAATTTCATAGGCGTAGTAAATGCAATTCACTTCTACATTAAAGTAAATAATGGAACAATTTAAATGACAGTGTTAAGTTACTTCATTCTTGATTAGGGAAGCAGGTGTCGGGGCAGGATTCGAACCCTAAACTTCAACTTTAATAGCAGATAGTAGGTACCAACTCTCCTAATGAGGGTTAGTTATCGGGCTCAATATTTGGCCACTTGTACTGAGCTGTTGGAGCCACCGCCGATTGATTCTAGACGAGAAATGAAGACAAGGAAACTGAGTCGTATAAGAAAGCTCTAATAGGTTCTCTTATTAGTTCACCTCAATTTTGCATGTACTTGTAGTTAGTTTCTTCATTTGTTTCTCTATGTAATCCTTATCTCCTTTCCCCCTCAAGATCATTTTTGTAGTAGAATTTGATGTTTTTCTGTTTGTTTTTATACTTGTTCAAACGAATACCACAACACTTGGTACAACCAAATATCTCTCTCGTCGGAGAGAAAAAAAGACAGTCGATAAAGCATAAATTAACATCAAATGTATAACCAAAAGCTTAAAGCTTATTTATTCCATAATTTATTTTTGGGGAAATTTGCTAGATACCCCTTATTTTGGACTTAAATAGATAGAGATCTTAGTTGCTAGATGAATATATGTATAGGTCCTTTAACTCAAAAAAATAATATAATTAAAATAAAATAATTAATATATAGACATAAACACCCTCAATTAATAAGAAAACAAATCTCATATATCCCCTCTCTCCAATCTCACGTTTCTCTCACCCGATATTTAATCCCTCATCTCTCTCCCTCTAGATCTCACTCAAGCATCTCTCTCTAGTTCTTCTCTGTTCTTTTTTTTTCTTTTTTTTTTTATGAAGAAATATTGTAGAGAAGAAAAAAACAGGGATGTTTTTAGGTTATGATATGATTTCTTGGTGAAAGAATTAAAGAGAACAACAAACATCCCCTCCCCTCTCCTAAAAAAAATTCAAAAATCCAAAATTCTAGCCAAAATTCGCATTGTGTCTCCCGTATGTAGAACCTTCCCATCGTTTGTTGTTAGCAATTTTCGTTTGCAGGTTAGTTTAACTTCATTATTTGTTTGAAAATTTGCGTTTGGTGTTGAGATTCGATTCCCCTGGTTTACAATTTGCAAGGTATGTCGTAAGTTACATTTTACAAACACTTTGTGTAATTTTTTGTTGTTTGCAACGTGTTCGATAAACAATTTTTTTGTTGGTGTTTCTAATTAGGGTAAATAGCACTTTGCCCCCAAAAAAAATGCCATTTTAGCACTTTCCCCCCTGAAAATATGCAAAAGAGACATTGCCCCTTCAAAATACACAACTTGTTGCACTTTGCCCCAAAAGTATAATTCCGATGAAATTTTGGTCGGATTTGAGTAATCTAAAAGGGTAATTTCGTCACTTTAGGCTCTCTATTTCTCCCCCAAATTGAATCAACCAAATCAGAGTTCTTATTTTCTTCCCAAATATGAAATTGAATATGGAGTCAAGGATTCAAATCCTTGAAGGCTTTATGGATTCGGGCTTCATTTCACAAGAAATTCATCCTTAAAATCCGTAGACGCGGTCGTTGTTGGAATTGGAAAGTTCCATCGGTGGAACCTCACCAGCCACCTGCTGGCTTCGGAAATGGAACGCTCCGGTAGTGTACAACACGTGAAATGGAGACCGAATGCAGAGACATCTGAAATTTCTCTTTGGTCGTTTTTTCTTCTTTTGCAAATGGGAAGGTTATGAAGATGAATTGCTGGTTTTTGTTTGTTTTATTTATTTTTATTTTATTTTTTTTATTTGGTGAGGAGCAGATCTGGAGAGAGGAAGAAGATGATGAAGTTTTGTGAAATTATGAAAATTGCAATTTGGTTCTATGCAATTTGGAGAGAGGGCTTTTCTGAAATCAGTGGGGATTGAATTGAAAATTCTGAAAACTTCATTTTGAGCTTATGAAAAATATTTTGGGTAAATTTATAAATTTCAAAAATTGATTTAAAGGGTATTTAGGTCTTTCTCGTTCCAAAATACGAGGCCCAGTCGCATAAAGCGCGAGTGTATAACACATCGAGCTCGTAGGGTCTTTTTTGGCTTTGACTATTTTTCATAGGGGGTTTTGTGCTAATATTTTTAACACGAGGGGTTTTTCAGCAATTCGAGATTACATAGGGGTGGTTTTTGCAAAAAAAACCCTTATAATTTATGTGTGTAAATCCAAGTCAAAATTTCATATTTTAATAAATTAATAATATTTATTAATTTATTAATAAATTAATTTCTTTTTCTCCCAGATCGTATAGCAAAAAAAATCCTAGGGTTCTTCTTTTACTCCCAAAATCAATTGAATCCGTGGCCAACGACCAGGTGTTTTCCATCGATCCGCAAAGGTAACAATTTTCTCCATACCTATGATATTTTGTCTTTTGATCTGAACATTGGGGGAACTGAAATCTTGAAGAATTGGGGATAACTCTGCTACATCGATCTGGGAGAAAAAGAAGACCCCCAAACGGTAATACTTGGTGGAAAAAATGGTCAATGACATTTATAACCTTTAAAAACTCCGTAAAAGACTTGTATACCCTTCCTAGTTACAAAAATCCGGCGAGAATTAGCCTGGAAATCGAGACTTGGGGCAAAGTGCACCGACTTATATATTTCTAAGGGGGACAGTCTCGTTTTTCTATTTCTAGGGGGGAAAGTGCAAAAACGGCAATTTTTTAGGGGGTGAAGTGCAATTTGCCCATTTTATATTACTGAATTGCAAACAACAAAATACCTATGATTTCGCCAAATGCAAACAGCAAACTGAAAAAAAAAATCCATAATTTATTTTATTGAATTGTAAACAAAAAATTACCTATGACTTCGCCAAATGCAAACAACAAACTGAAGAAAAACATTCAGCAAAAATTGAATTATTGAATTGCAAGCAATAAACTACCTATGATTTCGCCAAATGCAAACAACAAACTGAAAAAAAAAAAAATCAGCATCATTAAAAACATCAACCAAAAAATTGTTTATAAAACAATTTGCAAACAACAAAAACATTAAACAAAATGTTTGTAAAATGTAACTTAAGACATACCTTGCAAATTTTAAATCAGAGGAATCGAATCTCAACATCAAACGCAATTCTTCAAACAACAAACGAAGTTAAACCACCCTGCAAACGGAAATTGCTAACAACCAAACCGATGGAAATGTTCTACATACGGGAGACACAATGTGAATTTTGGCTATGATTTTGGATTTCAGAATTTTTGTTGTCCTCTTTAATTTTTCCACCAAGAAATCATCTCATGATCTAAAAAGATCCCTATTTTTTCCTTCTCTATAATATTTCTTCATAAAAAAAGTAAAGAAAAAGAAAAAAAAAAGAGAGAAGCTCGAGAGAGGGAGAAAGGCGTGAGAGATACAGAGGGAGAGAAAAAGATGAGAGATTAAATATAGGGTGAAAGAAACGTGAGATTGGAGAGAGAATATATATGAGATTTGTTTTCTTGTTAATTGAGGGTGATTATGTCTCTACACTAATTATTTTATTTTATTTATATTATTTTTTTGAGTCAAATGATCTATGTCTATATTCATCTATCAACTAGGATCTCTACCTATATAAGCCCAAAATAAGGGGTGTCTAGCAAATTTCCCCATTTTTTTTTATAAATTAATTTAATTTTTAGTTAATATTTGGAAAAGAGATTTTTAAGAATTTATTTTAATAGAGAGATTTTTTGGGATTTGATTTGATTTTAACTAAAGGTATTTTTGCCACAATAAATATTATTAATTTATTAAAATATGAAAATTTTGGATCTACACACATAAATTAGAATATAGATGGCCCTATAGCAAGTTGCCCCTGTATTGTTTTGTCCTATAAAAAAAATCTAAAACAACCAAATTGCCTCTATAAATCAGCCCATGACATTATACTATATCACTCTCACCCAAACAATTCTTTTATATATATATATATATATATATATATATATATATATATATATATATATATATATATATATATATATATATATATATATATATATATATATATATATATATATATATATATATATTCTCTTCATGTACAATTATCTAATTTTAAATAAATATTATAATTTGTCAAACTATTAAAAAGAAAAAAAAAAACCTACCCTAATTCTAAGGAAGAAGAGTCCGCCACAAGTCCATAGCTCTCGTAGTATAAAATCTTCTGCCAGGAAATAAAAAATAAAACAATTAGTTTTATAAGGTGCAACGATGACGATGACATCAGCAGTATATGGTAATGATAGTTTTCACAAAACTATATACGTTTTCTTTTCAATCTGGTAATATTATTATATATTATAGGGTAAATTTATTTGAATCTATTTTGTTATTCAGAAGTGACTGCCATGGAAACAAGGGAGGCATCGCCTGCACATTTTTTGATTAAGATTGATTCCTTCTGCTTACTCGAAAAGTGTGGAATTGATAAATACGACACTAAAGAATTTGCTGCCGGAGGATACAAGTGGTATTTATATTTTGTTTGGTTATTTATATTTTGTTTATGGGAAACTTTGTGTTCCGTTTTCGTCAATTCATAATCATAATAAATAGTAATACTGATCAGTTCCGCAAGGGATGACCGAACAGTTAGCAATTAGCAATTTAGTTTGTGTCAATTGACTTAAGTTCGAATTTCATCCCATCAGTCGCTAGGTCGAGTTTGTCACACATGGTTAGTCTAATGTGGTTTATGTCTCACGTATAAGAGAGTGTAGGTTTACCAAGTGCACCTATACGGTTAACTGCGGGTTCCTTCAGTAACGAAAAAATATAAAAAAATAGTAACACTGAAGACCAAGAAATAATGAACGATTTTTGTGGTTTATGTCTCACTAATACGAGAGTGTAGATTTACTAAGTGCACCTATACGGTTGACTGCGGGTTCCTTCATTAACGAAAAAACAAAAAAATAGTAACACTGAAGACCAAGAAATAATGAACGATTTTTGAACGTGTACAGGAAATTAATAATCTATCCTAATGGAGACAACAACGTCGAAAAAGATTGCAGCGACTATGTTTCTGTACATTTGGCTATGGGGGACACAAGTTCACTGCCCAGAAACTGGGAGGTCAATGTTGTCTTCAGCATCTTTCTCTTTAATCAGATATCCGCCAATTATCTTTCTTCACTAGGTATTTGTCTTTTTTTTCCTCTCTATATATAAATCTTCATGAGTTACAATATAACCGGAGGGTTAGTTATTTGTCAATCATGACATATGACAGGAATAACAAGACGTTTTCTAGAAATGAAGTCTCAATGGGGCTTGTCCAAATTTATTTCAAAGGAAATTTTGTTGGATCCATCAAACGGATATTTAGTCGATGACAAGTGTGTGTTTGGTGCTGAGGTTTTCGTCATCAAAAGAGAAGCGGTCACTGAACGTCTGTATTTGAAGAATTTCGATATTCCTTACAAGCATGATTTCAAGATTTCAAACTTCTCCAAACTACAAGGCGTTTGGGAATCTGAAACATTTACTGCTGGAGACCAAGACTGGTAATATATTTTTATTATTAAAGCTACATTATTATTTTTTTTGTATAGCTTAAGGCCTCGTTTCGTTGGGGAGATTATCCATGACTAACTAAATAACTGAACTTTATTTCATATTTGGTATTCCCAATAACTTGTTGGGTCGACCCGCAAATAGTTCATATTTGGTATTCCCAATAACTTGTTGGGTCGACTCGCAAATATTATGTTATCATGGGTTATCTTGCCTTCTATAATATAATTTGGTTTCATAAGATTATTTAATTTTATTTTGGCTAATCTTATCATGGCTAGTTTGACATGAATATTAATAATTTTAAAATTGTAGGAAGATTTGTCTTCACCCGAAAGGAAACGGAGAAGGAGCCGGCCGTTATGTGTCCATCTTTCTGCACTGTATTGAACCCAAAAGTAGTGTCAAGGCATGTTATACCATATGGGTCAAGAACCAGATTTCTGATGAACACAATAAAGCAACTGGTAAGTGGCAATTATATCAGAGTTATACACATGCACCCTCAAACTATACACATAAATAGGGGGAATTTTTTTTACAGATTTTGTCCCTCAAGTTTGCACCGATTTCACATTTGGTCCCTCGTGTTCGCAAAAACATACATTTGGTCCCTTATGTTTTGAAAATTCAACACTTTTAGTCATTTTCGTCAACTTCTCAATTAAACTAACGGAATCAAACGTGTGTCTATCACTCCCTTGACTAATGGACTAACGGCAAAATTGACGGAAAGGATGTTAAATTACTGGAACATGAGGATCAAAATGTGTTTTTTTTTAACACGAGGGACCAAATATGAAATCGGTGCAAACTTGAGGGGTGAAAACTGTAATTTCCCCGAAAGAAATATACCAAAGTTTTTGTTTAAAAATGGTTGGAAATTAGAGCATGTGCTTATTATGGTTTTTTTTTTTTTAATTTTTATTTAACCAAAATGCTGCAATTTATTGATTAATGATGAAAATACTGGGAAGTTACTGGCCACCTAAAATAGCAAATACCAAGACAATCTTGGCGCATGGCCTTACAAGTAATTATGTAGTTAATTGTTTATTTGTGCTACTTATAACTTGTGAAATTGAGTATATTTGGGAAATTTACAGTTTTGATCTCTCAAGTTTTCAATAATTTCACATTTGGTCCCTGTGTTCACAAAAAAAACATATTTGCTCCGTTATGTTTCAAAAATTCAACATTTTTAGTCTTTTTCGTTAACCTAACGGAATCAAATGTGTGTCCATCGCTACCGTAACTGACAGACAGAGGGTAAATTGACGGAAATGACCAAAATTGTCAAATTATTGAAACATAAAGGACCAAATGTATTTTTTGTGAATATGTGGGACCACATGTGGAATTATTACAAACTTGAGGGATCAAAACTGTAAATTTCCCGAGTATATTTTGTATTATCTTACTACATAATAATGAAACAGTTTCCAGAACGACATAACTTATATTCCTAGACACTTGTTAGTTATTCTTGAATTAATATTTCTCATTAAATACTGCACTTGTGTATTGCAGATACTAACTGGTTTTCAGCTTCCGACACTGATTGGGGATGGCCTTCGTTCGTTGAGATTGCGACAATTAACGATCCCAAAAACGGATTCATTGTGAACGACTCTTGTCTTTTAGACATTGAAATCTCTATCCTAGCTGTTTCACAATATCTACGTACCCTTATCTTGCACAATGTTGAATTAAATGTGTTTTCTTTTTGTCGAAGAGAATGTTATTCTTCACCATGCCAGCAAATGTTTATTCGTACTAAACCGTATTGTGCTTATTTACATGTATGCCCCTATTGCTTGTTGCAGTTCACGCACAATGACACCGAAGCAGTATTTTGCGTGTTCACTACTCAAGTATGTAACCGAAATAAGCCTCATAATCAAATAACCAATGTTTTTAAAACCGAACCGGACATAGAAATAGACAGCGTGATCGGTCAATATGGTTAGACCGGTTCAATGTGTTTTTTTTTTTTTTTTTAATTTCTTATAATTTGTAAATAATTGAAAGCGATTAGTAACTATACATACATTTCAAATCCCTCAATCCAAAGGGCGGTTTAGTGATCAATAAGTGACCTCTCGGTTAAAGCAACTCCAAATTGATTACAAATTTCTCCTCCCATAATTCTTACATCTCGAACACCGCTTATCTCGTAGCTTGTCAATGGCCAGCTCACCTTGCTAACACTCTCACCTTAGTCCATACTTTTAGTTGATCTCTTTCAAGTTGTTTGTTCATGCGCATCTTCAATTTCCAAGAGCATGCAGATGTTTACCATGAACTTGTACCGTATTCATACAGTACTTGAATTTCTCCGCATGTATGACTTAAGTCATTGCATCAACTGAGTTGTCTTAAGTTCCAATCTTCTTAACCTCAATCTTCCCGTGAACAATTACATCTCTAATGAAATGCATTTTTATGTCAATGTGCATAGTTTTAGAATATCGGACACCAGTGGCGAAGTTAGGATTTCATCACTAGGGGCCCCAAATATCCATTACAAAATAACGTAAAAAAATTAATGAAAACAATGATTGCTCCAACAATAATGAATCTAAGATGTTGCTACATGGTGAATTTAATGTTTTGGGAGTTCGCGGGTAGCGCTGCCAAAACAAAATTTGGATTTTTTTTTTTAATACAAAACCAAAACCAGAAGATGGGAAAAGAAAAAATTAGTATTTTCTTTTGCATTTATTTGGGAAAATTATTTTTCGTCCTCATACTTTACCCACTTTTTCAAAACTATCCCTAAACATTTTGGAGTTACAATAGTAGTCCTTAATCATGCCAATTTTTGACAGAATTGGTCCGCCGTTAATTTTTGCAGTTAAGTTGGATAGAAAATGGCATGTGCCTCTCACATGCCTTTAATTTACAACACTACATGAAAATGGACTTTCAACAACACGCATTGCGTTTTGTTAAAACAATTTTTTTATAATTATTATTTTTAATTAAAATTTAATATAAAATCGGAATTTTTGGAAATAATATTGTTTAAAAAATCATATTGTTTAAAAAATCGAAATCACGTAAATTCAAAAAAAATCAACTCGTTTCGGAAATATTGTTTAAAAAATCATAATATTGTCTAAAGAAATAATATTGTGTTTTAAAATCGGAATTTTTGGAAATTGAATGATATTATTATGTTAAAATGAAATAAAAATTCGATCAAACTATGCAGCATAAGAAAACTCTTTTCCAATTTTCACCCATATTGAATGATTTAAAACTCGACATATTGTCTCACAATTGGGATTTTTTTAATTCATGACTATAGATGAAAATTGGAATGGAGATTTATAATTTTCCAATTCGTATCGTGTTTTTTATTTTGGTTTGGAACGATATATTTTAATTGAATTCCATAAATGCCGATTTTGGAACAATATTTTAAATTTTTAAACTATATTTTGATTTTTTAAACAATATTTCCGAAACGAGTTGATTTTTTTTGGAATTTACGTGATTTCGATTTTATATTTAATTTTAATTAAAAATAATAATTATAAAAAATTTGTTTTAACATGACGCAATGCGTGTTGTTGAAAGTCCATTTTCATGTAGTGTTGTAAATTGAATGCATGTGAGAGGCACATGCCATTTTCCATCCAACTTAACTGCAAAAATTAACGGCGGACCAATTCTGTCAAAAAATTGCATGATTAAGGACTACTATTGTAACTCCAAAATGTTCAGGGATAGTTTTGAAAAAGTGGGTAAAGTATGAGGACGAAAAATGTAATTTTCCCCATTTATTTGGATTTTAGGTGCACTAAAAAATAAAAAAAATTGTGGACTTAATAGGTCTAAAGGTTTATTTAATACAATGGAAATTTTTACAATTGAGGATGACTCAGAGTCCATCACTTCCCAAGGATGGATTCGCCCGTAGATCCAAGTCACAATTCGTAACTTCTTTATCCTACTTGTTAGATGCATTTATTATAGGAGAACAATGCAAAGGCCAAAAAAACTATATATATATATATATATATATATATATATATATATATATATATATATATATATATATATATATATATATAGTAATAAAAAATTTAAAATTTGAGGGGGGCCATGGCCCCCTGACCCTACACTGGCTTCCCCATTGTCAGACACTGCGTATTGGTTTTGCGGGGTTCATAGTTTTAGAATATCGGACGGTTCTCAGTCGGACGTCGGATAACAAGTTTTACTGGAAAAGGAAAATCATTTTCATTAATAGTGTAATAATCATTTTAATTTGAAGTCATCTTACAGTATTGGACGAGCGAACATATATATATATATATATATATATATATATATATATATATATATATATATATATATATATATATATATATATATTTATTTATTTGTGTGATCTATATTTTCAAGTTGTGGTTCCAAAGAAATTACAATTGTTGTATTGATCACCAACCATATAACTTCTCTTTAAACGTAATTGTAGCAGTCTTTGGGAAGTGAGAAAGGCTCGATGTACACAAATAAGTCATTCCTTGGGAATTACACAATATAAAACCAATATATAGGAAGAATATAATAGGAGAAAGAGAGAAATAATAATACGTAGAAACCCAATTATGTTATGGATTGATTTACATGAAATATATATAGATAAATATTGCAAGATAATAGAGTTTAACTACGTAACTAAATCCTAACTAATCTAGGTAACTCAATCATACTAGAATCCTAATATTACAATAGTTCTATAATGTAATATTCTCCAACACAATATATTAAATCTATATTACACCAAAGGTCATGGATATAATCATAGTATAAAAACTTAAACCAGAACACAAATCAACAGAAAACATCCAATTCCATTTAATTTCTGAAAAGGAACAACGATGTCTGTGACATCAGCAGCAGATGGTATGTACAACATAATAATTTCCTATTTTTATATTAATATATAAAAAAATTATTTGAATCTATTTCGTTTTTTTTCAGAAGTCACCACCATGGAAACAAGAGATGCAACACCTGCACATTTCTTAATCAAGATTGAATCTTTCTCCTTGCTTGAAAAGTGTGGAATCGACAAATACGAGACTAAATTATTTGCTGCTGGAGAATACAAATGGTATGTATATTCTGCACTAAGTACATATTGCAATTTTTGCATGATAATTTCATCATGTAATGAACAATTTGTGAACATATACAGGAGACTAATAATCTATCCTGATGGAGACAACACTGTCGGAAAAGATTGCGACTATGTTTCCGTACATTTGGCTATGGCGGACACAAGTTCATTGCCTGCAAACTTTGAGGTCAATGTCGTCTTCAGCATCTTTCTCTTTAACCAAATTTCTGACAATTATCTTCCTTCACTAGGTATGTTTCTTCATCTGATCTTAATTCTTTAAATAATAACAAACTACCCTCATTTACTGTACGAAATATAAATGGGCAAATTACGGTCATCCCCTGAGTTATGGTCAAATTACTAAAACTCCTTTCATGTTTGAGTAATTACGCCACCCTCAACTATGTATTATCTTACGAAAATACTCCTCTAGAGATAAATTTAGAGATGTTAAATTGGTAAAATCGAACCGAAATTTCGGTACGCCAACAATTTATCTCGTTTTTTACCGAACTGAATATATGATTTGGTTTGGTACATAACCGAATTACATGAATTTTGTGTAAAAATATTTAAAATGAGGGGTTGCTGTAATTACTCAAACAAGAGGGTTTTTTTTCTTCGTAATTTGGTCATACCTCAGGGGTGGCCGTAATTTGCCCAATATAAATATACATATTTATTTGCAATAATTGTCTGTTGGCAGGAATAACAAGGCGTTTCCATGCAATGAAGTCGGAATGGGGATTTTCAAAATTTATTTCTAAGGAAATTTTGTTGGATCCATCAAACGGATATTTAGTCGATGACAAGTGTGTGTTTGGTGCTGAGGTTTTCGCCGTCAAAAGAGAAGCGCTCACTGAATGTCTGTATTTGAAGAATGTTGATATCCCTTACAAGCATGATTTCAAGATTTCAAACTTCTCCAAACTGCAAGGCGTTTGGGAATCTGAAAAATTTACTGCTGGAGACCAAGAATGGTATTATATTTATAATATTACAATATATATATATATATATATATATATATATATATATATATATATATATATATATATATATATATATATTAATGTTTTTTCATAGCTTGATTAATTTGACATGTCTATTAATTTGATGATAAATAATTTAGGAAGATTAATCTTTACCCGAAAGGAACTGGAAAAGCGACCGGCCGTTATGTGTCCATCTGTCTGCGCTGCTTCGAATCCAAAAGTGTCAAGGCATGTTATACCATATGCATCAAAAACCAGCTTTCTGATGAAAATCTTGAAAACAATGGTAAGTGTGCACAATTTGCTGAATCGAAGTTTTATTCTAGGATTTTCCGAATGATCTTAATATCAGTTCACTCTTTAATTTCAGTAACTATGTGATAGCAAAACGTCAAAAACATTGTTCGAAAAATGGTTGAAATTTAGAAGTTAGAATATGTAGGGATTATTGGAATAAATTGCACTAAATTATTTAACCCTCGTATTACGTATATATTTTTTTCACGGATTATCTTTTTCAGTTTGTCGTTAACTTTTAAGATGACGAGTACTTATTATCAGTGTGTACATGTCTGTTTTGCAGGTACTAAATGGTTTTCAGCTTCAAACAATTGGGGATGGCCTAGATTCATTGAGATTGCAACTATTAATGATCCTAAAAAAGGATTCATTGTGAATGACTCTTGTCTTTTAGACATTGAAATCTCTATCCTAGCTATTTCACATTGATCTCAATGTTGAACTAAATAATGTTTTCAATGTTTAAGAGTATGTTATTCGTCACGCTCGATGCCAACAAATATTTAGTCCTAATTGAATGACCATCTCAACCAAAAGCTTAAGCTGTTAGTGAAATGAATTATTCTATATTAATATCTCCAATACGCCCCCGAAAGTGCAGGCAGGACCTTTCATTTGGCCTGGCTCTGATACCATATTGAATAACCATCTCAACCAAAAGGTTAAGCTGTTAGTGAAATGTATCATTTTATATTAATATCTCCAATACTACTACTAGGGGTGAGCAAGTCGGACCCATCAACCCGCTACACCCGTCAAACCCGTGAAAAACCGCCCCGTTGGGACCGGACGGATAGATCCATCCATAGGATTGGGTCCTAAAATGGTGAAGAACCGTGGGTTTGGGTCTTAGACGGGTTCAATTTTTTTTAATACCCGTGTAACCCGTCCCGCCCCGCCATACAAAACGACGTCGTTTTGTTTACATTATATAGTATAATAAATTAATAATATTAATGAATAAATAAAGTATCTCTAGTGTATCAAATACATAAATCAACTAAACTATAATTGTGGAAGTAATAGCTATAAAGATTATGAAAATCTCTAAGAAAATGTAGGAAAAAAAGCATATATATACAACGGTCAACACACGGCAGAAAAAAAGGAAGAAAATGGTGTTGAATGGAGCTGAATAGCGTTGATTATGCTTGAAAAAACTATATTTATTTTATTTAAATTTTGTCTTTTAAGTTATGAATTAGTTATTTTTAGTTTTATATTAATTTTTATTTACTCTTGACATTTACATTATTTATGTTTGGTTTCAATTTAAAATTTTAGGTTATTCATTTTAGTTTCTAATTATTCTCCCGTAAAACTTATAAATTATATATAAAAAAAAATAGTTTAGACGATAACGGGTTTCGACCCGTAAAAGTTGGGTCCTACTACAAACCTGCCATGGACCCGCCTATCATAAACCCGTTAAAAACCCACAAGTTCGGTTATTCAAAATCAAGAACCGTTGTTTGACGGGACGAGAGCGGGTTTTGATAGAACCCGCGGGTTTATGGCCTGCGCACACCCCTAACTACTACTACTCTATTGTGCTTATTAGTATATTGATAAATTTCTTAGATAAGTATCAATAAACATTATAAAACTTGCTACAAAATATTGCATTTCACGCACAATGACACAACAACGTAAAAACGGGTCCAATGAGCAATGTCATTAAAATCGGACCGGACATAAGCTGATGGTGAGTTGTGTCGTGGTTGGACCGGAACCAAGAATAAAGGTGATGGAAGATGAATGACGAACAATGAAGAAGAACAATAAACAACATTACAAGAGTGGCTAAGAAAAACGGGGAAGAAAAATGGCAAGAACGATTGGTGAACTCCAAAAAAGAAGGAGCAATGTGACCATATATGATGTCAATTATGTAATACGGAAAGTAGCCTTTCTGCAATGTAAAAGAGTACAATATATATCCATAGCATAATGGACTCAATTAGGTCAAAGTAAAAAATAATATCTCTTACTTGCTGCTATTAGATAATTTTCTCTACAAATAAAAGATTCTGATAATCGACTCGTTTCTTTCTTTTCTATCTTCCCTGGGAGGGTTTTGTTTTATTACTTATGCCATAAATAATTGTCCTAGAGCAAAGATGTAGTAGCACTTTCTTTATTTGAGCAAAGAATTTCTCGGGTGTGAAACAAATGAAAATTACATCGCACACATCTAAAAGTTCAATGAAATTTTGTTCAAAGGACTTGGAACATACAGTGGGAAGGTGGTAATTATGTTAAAATGAATTATTTTTTCGTATTTCTTGACAAACACACTTGAGCTCTTTCATGGCTTTCATCTTGTTTATCATCGTTGGTTATGTGTGTATGTGTGTGTATGTGTTGTTTTGAGTGCACAACTACAGGGAAAATAACATTTTTCGTCCTCATACTTTACCCACTTTTTCAAAACTGTCCCTAAACATTTGAGATTTACAATAGTAATCCTCAATCATGCCATTTTTTGACAGAATTGGTTCGCCGTTAATTTTTGCAGTTAAGTTGGATGGAAAATGGCATGTTCTCACATGCCTTCAATTTACAACACTACATGAAAATGGACTTTCAACAAAACGCATTGCGTCTTGTTAAAACATATTTTTTATAATTATTATTTTTAATTAAAATTTATATAAAATCGAAATCACGTAAATTCCAAAAAAATCAACTCTTTCGGAAATATTGTTTAAAAAATCAAAATATAGTTTAAAACTTTAAAATATTGTTCCAAAATCGGCATTTTTGGAATTCAATTAATATATATCGTTTCAAACCAAAATAAAAAAACCCGATAGGAATTGGGGATTTAGAAATCTCCATTCCAATTTTCACCTCTAGTCAATTACAAAAATCTCAATTGTGAGACAATATGTCGAGTTTTAAATCATTCAATATGGGTGAAAATCGGAAAGGAGTTTTCTTATGCTGCCTAGTTTGATCGAATTTTTATTTTATTTTAAAATAATATTTTCATTCAATTTCCAAAAATTCCGATTTTAAAACACAATATTACTTTTGTAGACAATATTATGATTTTTTAAACAATATTTCTGAATTTATTTTGGAAAAAAATATCGAGTTTTAGATTATTAAATAAGGGTGAAAATTGGAACGGAGTTTTCTTACTCCGCCTATTACGATCAGATTTTTATTTTATTTAAAACAATAATTTTCATTTGGATTCAAGAAATTCCGGTTTTAAAACATTATATTATTATTTTAGACAATACTTCTAAAAATATGAAACAATTTATCGAGTTTTACATTATTAAATTAGGGTGAATATTGAAATGGAGATTACTTATCCCGCCTATTCGGATTGAATTTTTATTTTATTTTGAAACAATGTTTTCATTTGAATTCCGAAAATCTTGATTTTGAAAGCAATATTTCATTTTTTTTAAAACAATGTTTCAATTGTTTAAATAATATTTCTCAAAATATTTTAAATTTTTAAACTATATTTTGATTTTTTAAACAATATTTCAGAAACGAGTTGATTTTTTTGGGATTTACGTGATTTCAATTTTATATTAAATTTTAATTAAAAATAATAATTATAAAAAAAATTTGTTTAACAAGACGCCATGGGTGTTGTTAAAGTCCATTTTCATGTAGTGTTGTATATTGAAGGCATGTGAGAGGCACATGACATTTTCCATCCAACTTAACTGCAAAAATAAACGGTGGACCAATTATATCAAAAAATGGCATGATTAAGGACTACTATTGTAATTAACTCCAAAATGTTTAGGGACAGGTTTGAAAAAGTGGGTAAAGTATGAGGACGAAAAATGTTATTTTCCCCACAACTACACAAGGGAAATAACTTGTAAACGAATGTTTCTTTAGTTCAAATTTGAGCTTTTCTTGTAAAAGTTGAAATAACTTCAACACAATATATTGTATTACCAACTTAATTTTGGGAGACTCGAAATGGGTTTTTCAGGAGTCATGTATGTGCTTGGTGATTCTCTTGCAAAGTCAAAATGCGTGGTTCTCTACCCGTGTGCATGGCGACGTCATACTTCCATCAAAACTAACAGCAAAAACTAATGGTAGGACGAAAATTGTCTAAAAATAGCATCATTAGGAACCACTATTGTAACTCTAAAATTTTTAGGGACAATATTGAAAAAATAGGTAATGTTTGAGGACGGAAAATGTAATTTTCCCTAAATAAACCAAAGTTCTAACTAGTTACTCCCTCCGTCCCATATTAAATGTCATTTTGGATGGTTGCGGGAATATTAAAAAATTCAATAAATACGCATAGATTATATAAAACAAAAAACATAGCTAATACTAAAATACCTTTTTCATTAATTATTTTTCAATTAACTAATTAAAAGTGATCATGGGCAAATTTGATATAAAAAGCAATTAATGCTTTATTGGAACTCCAAACTAACAAATAATTTGGACAAAAAAAACACCCTGAAAAGATAAAATAACTCCCAAAACTAAACATCGAAATAAAAAAATCATTTTCACTAATAGTGTAATAATTATTTTAATTTGAAGTTGGCTTACAGTAGTGGATGTGTAAAAATTCTTTAATTATTTTGTCCGACCTATATTTTCAATTTGTGGTTCCAATGAAATTACAATTGTTGTATTGATCACACTAACGAGAAACCATATAACTTCTCCTTGAACGTAATAATAACACTCTCTGGGAAGTGAGAAAGGCTTGATGTAACCAAATAAGTCATTTCTTGGGAATTACAAAATATATAACCAATATATTAAAGGCAATAATTATTCATAGAAATCATATGGTATAAAAACTTCTACCATCACACAATTCGACAGAGAACATCCAAATACCCTTTAATTTCTTATAAGGAAACCACGATGTCTGTGACATCAGCAGCAGCAGATGATGGTATACAAGAGAATATTCTCTTCTTCACAAAATTATATTATACTAAAAAAGATTATTTGAATCCATTTCGTTTTTTTCAGAAGTTACCGCCATGGAAACAAGAGAGGCTTCGCCTGCACATTTCTTAATCAAGATTGAATCTTTCTGCTTGCTTGAAAAGTGTGGAATCGACAAATACGGGACTAAAGTATTTGCTGCTGGAGAATACAAATGGTATGTATATTCTGCACTAAGTACATATTGCAATTTTTCCATGATAATTTCATCATGTAATGAACAATTTGTGAACATATATACAGTTAAACCTCTATAAATTAATACAGTCTGGACCAACAAATTTCTATTAATTTAGCGAAATATTAAATTATCAAACTAATATTTAATTAGTTTTCAACGAGTCGGGACCGAGAAAAACTATTATTTAACCGAGATTATTAATTTATCGAGGTTCAACTGTATAGGAGACTAATAATCTATCCTGATGGAGACAACACTGTGGGAGAAGATTGCGACTATGTTTCTGTACATTCGGCTATGGCGGAAACAAGTTCATTGCCTACAAACTTTGAGGTCAATGTCGTCTTCAGTATCTTTCTCTTTGATCAAATTTCCGACAATTATCTTCCTTCACTAGGTATGTTTCTTAATCTGATCTTAATTCTTTAAATAACAAACTACCCTCATTTACTGTACCAAATATAAGTATTTTTTTGCAATAACTGTCTGTCGGTAGGAATAACAAGGCGTTACCATGCAATGAAGTCTGAATGGGGATTTTCAAAATTTATTTCTAAGGAAACTTTGTTGGATCCGTCAAATGGATATTTAGTCGGTGACAAGTGTGTGTTTGGTGCTGAGGTTTTCGTTGTCAAAAGAGAAGCGGTCACTGAATGTCTGTATTTGAAAAATGTCGATATTCCTTACAAGCATGATTTCAAGATTTCGAACTTCTCCAAACTGCAAGGCGTTTGGGAATCTGAAAAATTCAGTGCTGGAGACCTAGATTGGTATAATATTTTTAGTATTGCAATTTACATCAATATTAATTTGTTCATAGAGTAATTCGTTTAATACGAGTACTAATCTTTTTACAATTATAGGAAGATTTGTCTTTACCCGAAAGGAAACGGAGAAGGAGCCGGTCGTTATATGTCCATCTTTCTGGAATGTATTTGTTGGGCTAAATACCTAACACGCAAGTGCATGTATCGCAAACAATTAGTAAAAGTGGATTCGTGAGAGTCGGATGTCGATCCCACAGGGAATACTCAAATTACCTAATCCTAAGTACCAAATTCTAACAATTATGATTTTTATCCAGCCTACGCAGGTTTGTCAATTTTAATCAATTAAACAATTAAACTAATTAAGAAAGTAAATCACGAGAAAATATCAATATAAAAACAGATCTAGGATTTTATCTTCCCCCTATGCGATAATTCATTACCCAATTAAACATCTATCATGCAAGTTATGATTCCCGATTATTAACCCAAGACACTTAATTACTCATAACCCGCTGTCGCGTGTATTATGAGTCTATTATTCATAAACGATTCACTATATGTCTATGCAAACCTAGTATGAATAAAGCATTAAATAACAGGTCTCGAAAATAGCTACCTAAGGTATTATCTGTATGTCTACGATAATACATGCAATTAACACACTCATTCAGTGAAAACTACTCGAAGGCTCTTCTATCCCTGTTCTAATTATTAAAACGATCTGTCGATTCAATTCTAACAATAACACATAGCAACATAAATTAGCTAGGTTCATGCGCTAAATAAGATCAAATAGAAGAAATAATCATGGAATTTAAACTTGCATAATATTAGAAAAATTAGTTCGAATCACCACATAGGGTTCCAACAAAATCCTAGATTAAAAACTTAGCTACTCATGTTCTCTACGAAAAGCATAATAAAAATACGATAAATCATAAAAGTTCGAAAATAAAAATAAAAGTAAAGGGAGAACTATGATTAAGATTCGTCAAGTCTTTGTCTTCGTTGCTCCGTTCTCTTGCTCCTAGATTGCGTGTAAAAAGATAAGATGTCAATTGTGTGCTTTGCTTGGCCTTTATATAGGGTACAAAAATCTAAGAGGGCGGTTTCCTTGTGTAATTAAACTTCCTTCACTGCGCTTCTTCGTGAACTCGGACGGCCGTGCCAAAATTAAAGCTGAAACTCGGACGGCCGTCCGGTCTTTAATTCTTCGAAGTTTTGATTTTTTTACTTTTGGCCCACTTTTTCTCCAAAATTGCAGCTTTTACCCCATAAGTTTCAAATTCTTCAATTTGTACCTAAAATACAAATAATAACCATTTTAAGCACCAATTATCGTTAAAACACACCCAAAAGCCCAAATTAAAAGGTATGATTAAGTGTAAAAATATACACTTAACACCCCCCCAAACTTGAACTTTTGCTTGTCCTCAAGTAAATTCAGTTTATAAGCACAAAACTCGACTACACATCTCATTACATGGATCAATTGATCAATTTCACGCTTTCAGAACTTGTAATTATGATGACAATTTTTAGGCATTCGCAAGATCAACATTCAACGGCACTTAGTCACTCACTATCACCAAAAACCACAAATCATACAATTGCTTCAAGTATCCAATATTTGCAAATTAAAGATAGAAATAATTTATACTTACATGCATATATTTGACTCCAAATACTCACCAAATTATTCTACTCAACTAATATTGAGCATTAAGCTATTGGGATCATTGGGACTTTGTGGCTTTCAATTGTTAGGCTCTTTGGTTCGAGGTAGGAAATATGAGTATATGTGGCTATTGTTCTTGAATTGAGGTGATTACGCCGAAATTTGAAATACAAGCGTTGAAACAATGAAATCACCTCTAAGGACTTTAATAAACTCGATTCTCAAAAGTTCAAAAGTCTCCACTTTTGCTTTTGAGGCAATGGATCGAGCTTTCAAAACAATTCAACACTAGTCCTTACTTCCCCCTTTCTAGTCTCTTCTTCTTCTTTTTCTATTTTTTTTTTCTTTTTTTTTTTTTTTAAATTTAAGAAGAAGGACCTTATAAAAATTTTCAACCGAACTCCAGGGGTAATTATTTAAAAATCTCCACTTTTCTACCTTACACAATATTGACTAAAAGAAAGAACACCTTTTCTCCGAGGCTCAAATCAAGGTTCTAAGGATAAGTTCGATAAAAAGGTAGGCTTGAAAGGCTCAAACGGTTCAAAGAAGGCCCAAATCATATCCCAAATCACTCACTACCCAATACTTCGTATCATAAATGTCCTAAGGTGAGTTTTAAAACCGAACAAAGCATGATTTAGCACAAATAAATTTCAAATTTAAAATACAAAACATTCAACCAAAGCATTGCACAAGGTGTGATTCCTAGCAATAATTCACTTCTACGTTCCGTTGAATCGAAAGCTAAACGAATATCTAATCCTTATCAACATAAAACAAGTATTCTCATCATCAAACATTGATCATCTCTCATCATCATAATTCATCGATGCATCGATCCAAGCAAAACTATTTTATTTTTTTTAACAAAGGAAATAATAAAAAGACAACTAAAACAAAACCTAAAACATGCAAACTAACACTCAAGCGAAATACAATTAAAATGCACATAAAAGAAAACAAATAATTAACCAACCCCAAACTTAAAATTCACATTGCCCTCAATGTGATTTGCCCGGAGTTTAAGGATAGAAAACACCTTGTTTAAGCGTCTGGACCATCATCGGGTTGCTCACCAACTCCACCTTGCTCATGAGCATCACCATCCTTCTCATCCTCCAATAGCTCGGGTATCGGCTCAAGAATCGGTGCGGGCAACGGGTCCAGTTCGATGCACCCGGGAGTACCGCATGCCAAATGGCGCACAATGGCTTGGAGCATCTTCCCCGACCACCGTTGAAGAGATTCGATTGTGCTAACTTTGTGCTCCACCGTGGCTAACCGATTTCTAGTAATAACCAAATCTCGCTCCATTCTCCTTTGAAAACGGCGGTCCGAACTTGTGCTTGGACCCTCGGGTGGAGCTAATTGTTGGCCATCGACGGGTTGCTCTCCACCATGATGGGTGCCTTGAATTGTCGGGCCGCAAGGTTACTAATCGGCTTCCGAATTTGTGTGTCAATATCCGTCGTTTTGGTTGGAACCTTCGCCTTCTTGCATAAACCGGTAACGAGGCAAGGTAAATAGAACCCTTTGGAGGTGTTGGTCATGGATATCCAAAAGCGGTCGGATATGATTTCTCCAATATTGATCGGTGTGCCCTTTAAAATGTAATATCCAAGAGCACACCTTTCATGGTTCACTTGAGTCCACGAGCGGGTGGGGATGAGGTTAGCGCATATGAAAGTAAGGCACGCCTTGCCTATTTGGTGAATGCATTTCCACTTCAACTCGTATTCCTCCTCGGTGGAGAATTCGGACCAAATTGGGGGCCGATCGCACAATACCTCGCCGAGTTGATCTTTTGTTACTGCGAGTTGCATTTGTTCCCAATTGAATGGCTCATGTCGGGTGTTGTAGAAGGAGTTGATGGCCTTGGCACTCCAATCGACCCGCTTCCCTCGAACCGTGCTCGTCTTCCTATCCGAAGTTAGGAGGATATGTGTGTTGGCATAGAACTCGAGGACCAAAGACAAGTTTATCGACTCCTCCGGTTCCAACAATGATTGCCACCCTCGTCGTATGAATTCTTGATTCAACGGTTCAAATTGCGGTAGGGTGACCGTATATGCGCGCTCCGTCACAAGTTTCTTCACCGTTTGTTTTTCAAAACGGACCTTTGAGCCTTCCACACAAAAGGCGTCTTCATCGGGAGTTGGAACGTGGTCGGCTTTCTTGCCCTTCCCCTTTCCTTTTGAAGTGCCTTCTCCGTCACGTCCTCTTTTTCCCATGATGTGAGAATGCTTTGTGGAAGGGATTGGAAGTGAATTGGTGTGCAAAATTTCCCCCACACTTGACTCGGGCAAATCGTCGAACACCTTGTAGGTGTTCCTTGTTGAATGAGTTTTTGGAGAAATTTGCACCTTCCTTGAATCCTCCCTGCAAGAATCAACAAAAATTCACAGTATTCGAGTGTTATGTGTGTGTAGTTGGTGGATATTTGGCGAAATTATGCAAAGAAAAGGGAAAATTTTTAGAAGAGGAGGCTAGGGTTCGAAGTGGGAGAGAGAGGGGATTTGAAATTGTGAAAATTGTGGTGTGGAAACCCTTCTTTAATATGCCTGTTTTTTGTTTCGCACGGCCGTGTGAATAATTGCACTGTTTTCCCGTACGGCCGTGCGAAATTCAAAATGGGGCAGTAGCCTTCTGTTCTTCGCACGGCCGTGCGAGATTTAAGTGTAATTTCCGCACGGCCGCACCCCAAGTCAGATTTGGCAGTAGCCTTCTCCGATTCTCAGACGGCCGTGCGAATTTTCAGTTAATTTTTCGCACGGCCGCGCCCCACACCGAAATTATACCGTAGCTCCTCTCAAATCTCACACGGCCGTGTAAGATTTCTGCCTTTTTCTTGCACGGCCGTGTGAAATGCGAAAATTGCATTTTAACCCCTGAAAAAAAAATCTTATTTCGTTAGTGTGCATGCTTTTCAATAAAAAAATAAAAACAAAAAACTAACAAAACTAAAAAAAATAAAAGAAAGAAAAATGAAATCTCGGGTTGCCTCCCGAGAAGCGCTAAGTTTACAGTCTTCAGCCAGACTTTGTCTGCTTCTTTGTTCAAGCTAACGTGACCGAGGTCACTTGACGATTGAATTCTTCTCTCCGGTAATGCTTGATTGGTTCTTTAGGTGGCCACATCCTCCTTGCACGTTCATCGCCGTTAGCACCCCAACTCTTTTGACTATCTCTCGGAGGAGTTGAAATTGAGTCCGCAAAATAGACTTGCTCCTTCCGATTCGCTTTTCCGCCATCATCTCTTGCACTCAAAGATGCTTTCCCATGGTCCAAGATCAAAACATCAAATTTTTCATGATTTGTAAAATCCATAAGATCAATAGTAAAGCACTCATTATTATCACATTGATTTTTATTAGTACTAAAAACATTGAATTTGATTGTTTGATCATGCACCGTCATTGTAAGATCACCACTAGCACAATCAATTAGTGTTTTCGACGTGGCTAAAAACGGTCTCCCTAAAATAAGAGGTATCTTCCTATCTTCATCTATATCAAGTATAACGAAATCAACAGGAAAGATAAATTTGTTCACTTTTACTAACACATTCTCTAAAATACCTTTTGGGTAAACTAAAGACCTATCGGCTAATTGAAGAGTTATAGCCGTCGGTTCAATTTCACCTAACCCAAGATTTTTATAAGTGGAATAAGGCATAAGATTAAGGCTAGCGCCTAAATAAATGAGCGATCTAAAATTTTTACCTCCTATAGTACAAGAAATAGTGAACTTACCTGGATCGCCGAGTTTTTGTGGAAGGGGCCGTGTAAGAATTGCACTGCATTGCTCCGTGAGTTGGATCATCTCGTTCCCTTGCAATTTCTTCCTCTTTGTCACGAGATCCTTAAGGAATTTCATCCACTTTGGCATCTTTTGAAGGGCTTCGATAAACGGGATATTTATGTGAATTTCCTTCAACTTGTTCAAAAATCCTTGGTATTCGGCATCGAGCTTCTTCTTTAGAAGCTTTTGAGGATATGGAATTGGAGGGGCTCGTGATTTAACCGTGGATGATAGTGGTTCTTCGTGAGTTGCTTCTTTTTCCCCAATCACGCTCGGCTTCTCGATTACCGTGTTTTGCTTCCCTTTTCGTGGGGCTTCCTCCAATTGTCTCCCATTCCTTAAACTTACAGCGTTGCACTGCTCGATGTTGTTCTTCCGAGGATCTTCCGTATTCGACGGCAGTGCTCCTGACGGCCTCGCGTTTAGCTGTGTTGCAAGTTGACCCATCTGTGTTTCCAAATTGCGGATGGATGCTTGGGTAGACATCATAAATTGGGCTAAGATATTCGCGAGGTCTCCACCTTGAGGTGGAGCTTGAGGCGGATTTTAGAATCCGGGAGCTGGTCGTGAATAACTAGGAGGTTGGCCTTGAGGTGGTGCTTGCCTTTGTCCTTGCTGATTTCCTCCCCACCCAAAGTTAGGGTGATCTTTCCATCCCGGATTATAAGTGTTGGAGTACGGGTTCCTCTGTTGTCTGTTCGTGTCATGCACCTAATTTAGAGACTCCGTTTCTTTTACGCACTGGTCGGGAACTTGGACTGCATGGACTTGCTGAGTTTGCAAAGCCGCTACTTGCTTTGATAGCTTCTCTAACTGGGTCGTGATTGCAGTGACCCCGTCTAACTCCAAAATTCCTCCCGTTTTCACGGCCCCGCTATTTGACCGATCCGATGCCCGCATGTATTTATTTCTAGCGATTCGCTCCAAAAGTTCGTATGCTTCGTCGTAGGTCAAACTCATGAACATTCCTCCAGCTGCAGAGTCGAGAACGGTCCTCGAGTTGTCTTGCAATCCATCGTAAAATATTTGCAGTTGGCGCCACTCTTGAAGTCCGTGATTCGGGCACCTCCTTATTAACTGTTTGAACCGCTCCCACGTCTCGAATAATGCTTCACCGGCTTCTTGAATGAAGTTTTGTATTTCTCTCCGGATTCTCTCAATTTTTTTTGGGGAGTTGTATGTGTTCATGAAGAGTTGTGCTAGCTGGGGCCAAGACGAGATGGAGTGCGGTGCGCGAGTTTGTAACCATTCTCGAGTTGCTCCTTGTAAAGAGTGCTTGAACAGGCGGAGTTGCAGTGCTTCGGGTGATACCCCGTTCATCTTGTGCGAATCACACGTTTCGAGAAAGTTGACCAAGTGGAGATGTGGATCTTCATGAGCTAGTCCGCTGAATAACCCATTGTTTTGGAGCATAGTGAGGAGTCCCGCTCGAATTTCGAAATTGTTGGCTTCAATGGGGGGCTGCTGGATGCTTGATTGAAACCCGTTGAGTGTTGGAACGGTGTACTCATGCAATGCTCGTTGACGAGGTGGTGGATTAATTAGCTGACGTTGCTCTTGCTCATTGACGATTTCTCCCGCCGCATTCGGTAGGCGCACTTGGTCATCTCCCCTACGATTAATCTCTTCTTCCATCGTTGCGGGAGCATTTCGAGCTAACCGTTGATTTCTCCTGGCTTGCCTAAACGTTCGCTCAATTTCGGGATCAAGAGGTAGCAAGTTCGTGTCGTGTGCTTTTCGCATAAAAAGTACCTAAAACAAAAATAATAAAAAATAAGATAAGCAAATAAAATAATTAACTAAAATAAATAAAATGGCTGAAGTAAGAAAAATTGCTCAATTTTAATATTAGGATAAATAAATAATTTAGTCGTATTCCCCGGCAACGGCGCCAAAAACTTGTTGGGCTAAATACCTAACACGCAAGTGCACGTATCGCAAACAAGTAGTAAAAGTGGACTCGTGAGAGTCGGATGTCGATCCCACAGGGAATACTCAAATTACCTAATCATAAGTACCAAATTCTAACAATTATGATTTTTATCCAGCCTACGCAAGTTTGTCAATTTTAATCAATTAAACAATTAAACTAATTAAGAAAGCAAATAATCACGAGAAAATATCAATATAAAAACAGATCTAGGATTTTATCTTCCCCCTATGCGATAATTCATCACCCAATTAAACCTCTATCATGCAAGTTATGATTCCTGATTATTAACCCAAGACACTTAATTACTCATAACCCGCTGTCGCGTGTATTATGAGTTTATTATTCATAAACGATTCACTATATGTCTATGCAAACCTAGTATGAATAAAGCATTAAATAATAAGTCCCGAAAACGGCTACCTAAGGTATTATCTGTATGTCTACGATAATACATGCAATTAACTGTTGGTATAATTATAAACAATCTGCGTAAACGAAAAATACTTACTTTTTTGTCGAAAAGAGGAATTGCGAAAAACACAAAGAACGATCGAGGCTTGCGAAAGCAATTCCCTTAAGACAATATTTCCGGGCTGTCAATGGTGCACAGTCTCTTCCCGGTAGTCTCCCAAGGTACAACGATCGGTTGTCAAATATTTGCACGAATATTCGACCCACGGCGAACTTGAACAACGAACGGAACTTTGACGAAGGAAAAGAAAAATATGGAGAACTATCTCTTAATTGCCGATTAAATTCAGTACAGAATTGGCCAGATTCTGCCTTTATTTATAGGTTGTAGAGATCCAATCACAGAGGGTTGCAATGGTTGGAAAAGAAGCAGAAGGTTGTGTCTCTTCTTTTTACGAGTTCAAAAAAGCGTAGGAAAATTAATTGGTCATGGGCCAATTAATTAAATATTTGGTTTGGGCCAAATATTTTTTTATTTAGATTTTGGGTCAATTAATTTGACTAATTATTAAATGTCCCCAAAAGTAATATTTGTAGACACATAAACCCAAACTAGTCCTATCACTCGATCACATCGAGTGCACATCTTTTGAACTTTAACCATTTACTCAAGACAATTTTCATTCACTTTACTTCATGATTATAATCAAGTAAATAAATGAAATTAATCTTTACATAATTTAATTAATATTACTCAATATTAATTATTGAAAATCATGAAAATTCCAACAATCCCCCATATGAATAAAATTGTTCTTCCAATCTTATCGCATAAGATTTATTTGACAAAATTCCTTAGTGAATAGTACAGCATCGGGATAGGTGAAATATTTCATCTTGAACCTTCCCTAGTCAAAGCTTATCGGATTTACGTAGCCAATCGGTGAATTATTTCATGTTGAACCGTCGGCTGTTTGTGTAAACCAAGACAATAAACTTAACACCATACTAAACGAACTTGTTCAAGTTCTCGGTTGTGTTCGTTTTGGCCCTGAACATCCTCGGGTTCTGCGAGTGCTTTAGAGAATTCCAGCCTTTAAGAGTTCTCAACGAGCCGACCCAGCTCACACTAACATAGGTGACCGCATCTATAAAGAGTATCCTACTATACCCCACTTGTAAATTACAAGATATAGACGTCATTAAAAGCAATAGCTTAACCTTTTTGAACGTCGTAGGTTGCACTTATTGCATCATAGGAATAAGATGGAGTTAAAACTCCTAAGTGCTCCATTCATTTAAGTTACACAGAACTGGTTGTCCTATTGAACTTGGTCCGTGGGATCTCCAGTCGCCAAGTTAGGTTTCCGTATAAGGTAACTTAGTTATTTAGGCTTTAAACTTATTCCCCTCGACGCACATTTTACTCTCTCGCTAGATAAACCTTATTAAATGGATCCGCTCGGTTATCTATGGATTTCACAAAATCAATTATTTCATTCGAGAGTAAATGTCTCACATTATAAGTTTACGACGAATATGTCGAGACTTATTAAAGTATAAGAGCAATTATTAATTGATTAGATTCAATTATATTGCCTAACTATATCCCTCAATGGATATACAAACATATGTAACTTGTAGTCAAATACCCCCACATTTTGAGATATTTATAGTTCAATTATATATATTTCCATAACTCATAAGGAATGTTCATCTTGTGTGAAACTCTATTTAATATGTCATTAGACACACAAGGAGTTTCCCCCACAAGTTGTTCGGTAAACTCAAGTTTAATCGTGTCTTTATATCATGATTTTCCATTTGACTACCCCATTTGATGCGAATAGGGTGCAATGATTTTTCCATGCACACAAATAAATTACTCATATTATCCGCTCTATCGGATTTAAGAAGTTATCTTCTTATTTTGTATTTCACAAATACGCATTTGCTACCTTTTCATCAAACTCAAAATTTTAAGAATTTTAATTTTATTGAGAAAATACTCACAATATGATTTGACAGAATCATATTGCACCGTTTAAATCAAGAACTAACTTATAAAAGTTTTGAAAACAAAGAAATCAAGCACCACTCATGAGTGCTTATTTGAAGTATAAATAAATATTGATTATGCCCAAATTCAACCAAGTCATTGGATTGAAAACAATATTGTTTCAAAAGAAAGAATAAAATATTCATATGATTTAATAATTTTAAATTTCATACAAACTTGTAAAACATAGGGCAATTTAAAAAAAAAAAAAAATATATACTAGTCAAAAACTTGTATAATAAAACCTTGTTTTACACACGACATTTTCCAACATAATAAGTTCTTACAGCTTATATCACAAAATACAAATAAACCATATAAACTAAAAATTATTAATATAAATTAAGTAGCTTATTTCTTGCTGATAACGGCTACGTTCGCCTTAAAGAGACCGTCACATAGGTACCCTTTCCGACGTAGAACCCTCCTTTGGTTAGCACAAATTTTTCCGACTCAAAAGTCAACTTGAAACCTTTCTTGGTTAGGATAGAACCACTGATTAAGTTCTTCCTAATATCCGGAACATGTAGCACATCGTTCAAGGTAACTTCCTTTCCGAAAGTGAATTTTAGGATCACTTGTCCTTGTCCTTCAACCACCGAATAAGCATCATTTCCCATGAAGAGCTTTTGTTCTTGCTCCAACTTTTTGTAGGAGGAGAACATGCTCTTGTCATAGCAAATGTGACGAGTTGCCCTGGTGTCTACCCACCATCCTCGAGTATCACTCAATAGGTAGGCCTCTGTTACGACTGCCGAAAGGTGCATGTTGTCGTTCTCGGAAGTAGCTAAGTCCACGGTGACATTTGCTTCATTTTTATTGTTTTCTTTGCGGTGGCGGCAATCCTTCGCAAGGTGTCCATTCTTTCCACAAACAAAGCACGCTCCGGTGAACCTTTTCTTCTTGTTATTTGGTCCTTTGTAAAACGTAAGACCCTTTCGCTTGTTGCTCTGCTTCGAGCTCTCCACCACGTGTGCCTTAGCCACGAATTGACCACCCTTGTCGGTAATTTTATTATCCTCCTCGGTCTTGAGCCTTGCTATGAGTTTCTCCATCGTCCATTTGGCAACCGATTTCTTGTGCCTTAGGTAGTGTTTGAACTCCGTCCAACTCGGTGGAAGCTTTCCAATTATGGAAGCCACTTGATAGGATTCTCTGACCTCATGACCCTCGGCGAGAATATCGTAGATCATGAGTTGGAGTTCATTCACTTGCTCACTCACAGTTTTGCTATCGACCATTCGATAAAATTGGAATTTGTCTACTATGAATTTCCTATATCCCGCATCTTCAGACTTGTATTTCTTGGACAAACTATCCAACAAAAGTTAGCAGTCTTTATAGGACTCTAAACTTTGTACAATGGTTCGTCCAAGCAATTCAAGATGTAGTTGCGGCATAGGAAATCAGAGTGACTCCACGCATCGATTGCTAGGAAGACTTCCTTGTTATTTTCGGGAGTTTCTCCTTCCTTTGCCTTAGGTGCCTCCTCATTGAGAAATTTAGCCAAATTCATGGTAGTAAGGTAGAAGAACATTTTGTTCTTCCAAGTAGCAAAGTCCGTGCCCGTGAACTTGTTTGGTTTTTCGGCCGCGCCGACAACTTTAGGAGTGGTATCATTGATTGAAGCCATCTACACAAATTTATTGAAATGTGAAATTGAATTTATCCAAAACTTTTAATCTCATAATTTTAGTTTTGAAAAACAATGAACTGAGACGATAAATTCAAGATGTAGAAAATTCAAGAAATTCTCTACGCAATATGGATTCAATACAATAGTTAAAACTAAAATTACTTTCAGACCTTATGCAATTTCTTAAAGTCAGACTTTTGATTCTAATGCAAAAATAAAATAATGTGATTGCACACAGAAGTGCACTTACAAAATAATAATTTTAAAACATCAGCAGTCTAAATATTTTGGCATAGAAAATACCTTTTCTACCAATTAGCCCAGTAAAGAAGATTTCGGCAGACATTTACAAATAACCAAATCTTTATATATGTTTATATTTACAGAAACTTTGAAATCATTTTTTTATTTTATTTTCTTCCCAAATCACTCAAGCATTTACAATATATACACGCATATATTGTGAACAATCAACGTATATTCAATATGTAATAAAGCAAATTTTAAAAAATGTATGAACCTCATCACAAGTTTCGAAAATCAGATTTCAATTCACGCAGAACTCATAAAAACTAAATAATAGATATTGTCTTAAGATTGTTGGTATAATTATAAACAATCTGCGTAAACGAAAAATACTTACTTGTTTGTCGAAAAGAGGAATTGCGAAAAACACAAAGAACGATCGAGGCTTGCGAAAGCAATTCCCTTAAGACAATATTTCCGGGCTGTCAATGGTGCACAGTCTCTTCCCGGTAGTCTCCCAAGGTACAACGATCGGTTGTCAAATATTTGCACGAATATTCGACCCACGGCGAACTTGAACAACGAACGGAACTTTGACGAAGGAAAAGAAAAATATGGAGAACTATCTCTTAATTGCCGATTAAATTCAGTACAGAATTGGCCAGATTCTGCCTTTATTTATAGGTTGTAGAGATCCAATCACAGAGGGTTGCAATGGTTGGAAAAGAAGCAGAAGGTTGTGTCCCTTCTTTTTACGAGTTCAAAAAAGCGTAGGAAAATTAATTGGTCATGGGCCAATTAATTAAATATTTGGTTTGGGCCAAATATTTTTTTTATTTAGATTTTGGGTCAATTAATTTGACTAATTATTAAATGTCCCCAAAAGTAATATTTGTAGACACATAAACCCAAACTAGTCCTATCACTCGATCACATCGAGCGCACATCTTTTGAACTTTAACCATTTACTCAAGACAATTTTCATTCACTTTACTTCATGATTATGATCAAGTAAATAAATGAAATTAATCTTTACATAATTTAATTAATATTACTCAATATTAATTATTGGAAATCATGAAAATTCCAACATTAACACACTCATCCGGTGAAAACTACTCGAAGGCTCTTCTATCCCTGTTCTAATTATTAAAACGATCTGTCGATTCAATTCTAACAATAACACATAGCAACATAAATTAGCTAGGTTCATGCGCTAAATAAGATCAAATAGAAGAAATAACCATGGAATTTAAACTTGCATAATATTAGAAAAATAGGTTCGAATCACCACATAGGGTTCCAACAAAATCCTAGATTAAAAACTTAGCTACTCATGTTCTCTACGAAAAGCATAATAAAAATACGATAAATCATAAAAGTTCGTAAATAAAAATAAAAATAAAGGGAGAACTATGATTAATATTCGTCAAGTCTTTGTCTTCGTTGCTCCGTTCTCTTGCTCCTAGATTGCGTGTAAAAAGATAAGATGCCAATTGTGTGCTTTGCTTGGCCTTTATAGAGGGTACAAAAATCTAAGAGGGCGGTTTCCTTGTGTAATTAAACTTCCTTCACTGCGCTTCTTCATGAACTCGGACGGCCGTGCCAAAATTAACGCTGAAACTCGGACGGCCGTCCGGTCTTTAATCCTTCGAAGTTTTGATTTTTTTACTTTTGGCCCACTTTTTCTCCAAAATTGCAGTTTTTACCCCATAAGTTTCCAATTCTTCAATTTGTACTTAAAATACAAATAATAACCATTTTAAGCACCAATTATCGTTAAGACACACCCAAAAGCCCCAATTAAAAGGTATGATTAAGTGTAAAAATATACACTTAACAGTATTGAACCCAAAAGTAGTGTCAACTGTCAAGGCATGCTTTAACATATGGGTCAAGAACCAGATTTCTGATGAACACAATAAAGGAACAGGTAAGTGGCAATTATATATTATATTTAATGTAAAAATATAAAATAAAATGGTTAAAACTTTGTATTATTTTAAATAAAATTTATGAATATTTACTTAGTTTTGAATTTTTTTTTATTAATGACTTTAAAAAATAATATGAGATGATTCCTCAAAATATTAAATACGATATACATTATTAGAATAATTTGGATTAATTTAGTTTCTTTTTGTTGTGCTTAAAATATGATAAGATATATGCCATTTTAATTAAAAGTTGTCAATATAAACTTATTTTTGCAATGTCCTATGAACCTAAATTTTAGTTAGGCCCCGCCCCTGTTTGTGCTACTTCTTATATAACTTGGGAAATATTTTAGGCTATTTAACTACATCCCTAATTAAGCAAATAATTCAACAGTTCCGACAACGATATTAGTACACTTTTGTTTTGCAGTTACTAACTGGTTTTCAGCTTCCGACACTAATTGGGGATGGCCTTCATTCATGGAGATTGCAACTATCAACGATCCTAAAAACGGATTCATTGTGAACGACTCTTGTCTTTTAGACATTGAAATTTCTGTCCTAGCTGTTTCACAAGGATCTCCGTACCCTTATCTTTCACAATGTTGAACTAGATCTAAATGGTTTCTTTGTTTAAGAGAATGTTATTCATCACTTTGCCAACAAATATTTATTCTTACTACTCTGTATTGTGATTATTTACACGTCCCTATTGATTGTTGGATTTTACGCACAATGACACCGAAGTAGTATCTTACGTGTTCACAACTCAAGTATATACCGAAATAAGCCTAATAATCAAATATCCAATGTTTTTAAAATCGGACCGGACATAGAAATAGACAGCAAGCTCGGTCAATATGGTTAGTAGTACATTTATGTAAATGTACTGTCAGCGACACAGTACAATTACTGTTAACCGCATCAATATAATATTATTATTTTTTTGGTTTTTTTTTATTTTGTTTGATTTGTTGACAAGTCAACGTAATTAGATTATTGTTGTTGACGGTAATTAAATTACTGAACACAATAATATTACTGTCAACCACATCAATATTATTATTATTTTGCCTTTTTATTTTGTTTGATTTGTCGACCGATGTATGTAAGAATATTATTTTCTACTATTGTAATATTACTGTAAACATAATAATATCATTGTGGTTGATGGTAGTATTATTGTGGATGACTGTAATATTATTGTCAACCACATCAATATTAATTCTTTTGGCTTTTATTATATTTGCCTTTGTTCAAGGGTGAACATATTAATATTACTCTAGGTTACAATAATAGTAATCTTTGTAGTGCTATATTATTGTGTTAAAGTGTAATATAGTCCCTCGACGACCTCTTCCTCTCCATGTTGTCTGCCCTAGCACAAATAGCCGCCGCACCACCGATGTCGCTATTCTTACCGCCTAACCCTAGCCGTCGTGTCTCTCACCGCATGGGGTGGAAAGCATTAACCAGAGGAAGCTCCAGGTGTGGCGAATTCTCCTTCTCGAGGGAAACGTGAATTTGGGGTTCTTTCATTTCCTCAATTTCCAAGTTTTTCCCCTTTCATAATTCGTTATTCCGCAACGTGATTCTCTGGAATCTGGTGGAGTATCTTCAGTTTCACTCGTGAATGTACACCGAGTCGGAGAAAAAGAAAAAAGGTAGAAGTGTATATATATATATATATATATATATATATATATATATATATATATATATATATATATATATATAGAGAGAGAGAGAGAGAGAGAGAGAGAGAGAGAGAGAGAGAGAGAGAGAGAGAGAATGCTGCAAATGACTAGATGTGTGTTGGGTTAGGGTTTTTTTTGGAAAATATATGTCTTATAAGGGTATGATAGGCATATCAATAGCATTAGGATTTAAGATAATTATAAAAGTCAAACAAGGAGGTGTTGCTAAACGCAAAAGAAGATTATATTCATATTATAGGGAAATATATTTTGAGGGAGTTGTGCCTAATTAACCATTTTTCAATTGAGTATGAACTTAAATGGACTCATTTATTATTTTTCTATATTTTCTTCAATTACATGGCATAGTTAATTTTAGTTTTTATATAAAATTATAGGGATAATTAGTGAAAATTCCTTAAGTCTTTTACTTATATTACGTTGGATCCAGCCTTTTTTGTATTATTAGTCATACCCCCTCACTTGTCATTTAAGATTAGTATTTTAATAAAATCTTATACGATAAGACTATTTTACCCCAAAATAATAATTTACTTATATTATTTCAGATTTATTATTTCTCAAATTGTCAAACCCTATCACGTTCCAATTGTATTTCTTCTTCTTTTCTCTTTTTTTCTCTCTACGACGCCATCTCTCCCTTTCTATCTCAGCCCCACCACCGCCATCTCCCCCTTCCACCACAGCTACGATGCCGCCAAGTTCTCCCTTCTCCCTTCGCTCGCCGCCGCCTCTCTACTGCTGAAGTCTTTGAACCGCTCCGCCGAGGAACTAATCAGATCGCCCAAAATAAGTGTAATGAGCGGATGAGAAATCTCTTTGTCGCCATCTCCGACCGACGCCACCAAAAGCCGCTCCTCAACGTCGTGATGGTGAAAAATTCATTCCATCTACCCAGCACTCCGATGACGAAACATTCTCAAAAAAAATCTTGTCTTCACCGCCAGATCTGGAGATTTCGGTGTCGTTGCCGTTGTCGTTGCCGCCATTGCTATAATTTTCTATATACTTGTATAAGACAAGAACAAGAACTCATAAATCCCTATCTACCTCTACCCCTCATCTTCGCCGCTGGATCTGGTGACACAGCCGACGTCGCATCTTGCCCCTTCCACCTCTACCCCGTCGCCGTCTTCTTTTTAATTTTTTTGTGATGCTTTTGATGTTGATTATCTTTCCCAAATAATAGTTGTTTTTGCTATTCTCCTATATTTATAGTTGTTTTCGCTATTCTGCTATTTTTATAGTTGATTTCGTTATTCTGCTATTTGTTTTTGTTGTTTTCGTTGTTCTGCTATTTTCAGTTGTTTTCGATGGGTTTTTGTAGTTTTTCGAATAGTTGTTTTTTATTATAAAAATGGCAAAGAAATAGTTGTTTTCTGTAAAAAAAATGCCAAAAATAACTGAAAATTAAAATTAAGAAAAAAAAAAAAAATCGAAATTATAGTCGATTTCGGAAATATTATAGTTGGTCTCAGAATCTTTATAGTTGATTCCGAACAAAAAAACTTAAATTAAAAAAGTAAAAAAAAAATAAAATATTTTTTAAATAAGAAACTAAAAGAAAAATATAAATTTATAGTTATTATTGTTAGGTTTTAAATAAAATAATAAAAAAAATGTAAACTTAAATTTATTTAAATTATATATAAAAAAAAAATTATAGTTTGCTGGCAGTTTATGAAAAGATTTGGGAAGCGACTTTTTTGGGATATAATCAATCACACATGATTGTAGGGATCTCAAATTTCCGAATTTTATGTGTGTCTTCCAGAAGGCTATTTTCGTGAATCATTAAAATAGTGAATTTTCTACTAATACTGAAAATATGGCTGGAGTCCCCCGTATTAAAAAAAACACTAGAGGATGTTATGGCTAATAGTGCCAAAACTATAATGTTTAAAAATTAGGGTCCATTTGATATACACCCCTAGAATGGAAAATATATAGGGATAAGTCCACCCCTAAAATTCTTTCTTTGAGATACCCCCTGGAGGGGCAAAAGTACTATTGTGCCCTTATTTATAATTTTTGCCCAACTGCATTCATCATTTTGACAACTACATTCAGCATAATAGCCAACTGCATTCAGCATTTTGCCAACTGCATTCAGTATAATAGCCAACTGCATTTAGCATTTTTGGAGCTGCATTTATCATTTTTCAGAATTTTTAATAAAAAATTATAATTTTTTATTTTATTATTATTTTTCATTTTTTATTTTTTATTTTTATTATTTATTTTAAATTTTTTTATTTTTAAAAATTTTCATATTTTCTAATTATTTACTTTTTTAATTATTTTTTTTTATTTTTTTATTTTTTTAATTTTTAATTTTTTTTTTAAATTTTTTTTATTTTAAAAAATATTTTTTCTATAAAATTTCCTGTACATAACTTGACTACATGTGACTATAGTATATATAGTCACGTACCTTTTTTTTTACTCCAAAGTTATATCTAGTCATGTACCTTTTTTCACCCCAAAATTATATAGTTATATATAGTCGACCGACTATGTATACCGCTAATTATATACGAAAAGGAACTTCATCGACACCAACAACAAAAATCACAATTTAATTATTGATATTATAAATCAACTTGTACAAATATAGATCGAAATAAATATTGATATTATATATCAAATTGTACAAATATAGATCGAAATACACAATCACATGCATATGTTCTTCAATAAAGAACAAAATCATCATCATCACTCAATATTAAAAACACACATAACCCAGACATGACTACATGTTACTATATGTTACTATACATGACTATAGTAACATGTAGTCATGTTACTATATGTTACTATATATGACTATAGTAACATATAGTAATGTTACTATATATGACTATGTAACATATAGTCAGGTTACCATATATGTAGTAATGTTACTATATATGACTATAGTAACATGTAGTAAAGCACTTCTCCCCGTCATTTCTTACTGTATAGAAGTGGCAAAAACAACAATCCCTGTAGCAAAGAAAATACCAGTTAGAGAAAACGAAAAGCAAAAAGTCTTGCGACAAAAAAAATACGAGTTAAAGAGAAAAATGGAACATGCGAGTTAGATTACACGAAAAATACAAAAAAAATGTTAATTTTTTGTACTGAAATCGACTACAAATGACTATAGTATACTACAAATTCTATAGTCATATATAGTTATATGTAGCCATGACTACATATGACTGTATATGACTACATACAATTTTTAATCTCGATTATATCTTTCTTCGAAATAATTGTTTTATTGCGACAGAAGAAACGGCAAGTTTAAGAACAAATCTGCGAACGAACTCATAAGAAGCCAACACAAAATCGAAAGCACAAAAAAATAAAAATAAAATCAAAATGGAATCAGTAATAGAAACATACATCAAACTATATACACTCATATATATATATGGATCATGGATTTGTTTATTCAAAGCTTTCACCAGCCAAAAATAAAATATTAAATAAAATCTAGTCCTCTGTCATTTTATGTAATAATAATAATAAATAAAAAAACCCATCAAATCAATTGAAAAGTCAGCCTTCTCTGTAATTTGGCCATCAAACGCACGTACAAAACAATGATCAAAATATCAGTAATAATAACTTACAATTTTAGCAACACGTTTCATCTGTGACAGCAAGGTTAAGGAGAGTGACGAGCGCAGCTTCGTTGGCGGAGGCGGAGTCGCATCAGAACATATTCACGGCGCCGAAATAGAGGTGAAATAGAATCTAGATGCCAATGTTTCTCTCGAAACATCTTCCCTTCTTGTGGTCTCAGATCTCGCAACGGCGGCGGCGGCGACAGAGACTCGCCAATAGGTACTACAAATCATCTCCAAACTCCGACGATTTGATGGCGGTGAGAGCTTCGGTGAGAGTGGCGGAGGAACAGAGGGAAACAAAGCGGCGGTTTGCCTAGGAGAGCTCGGCCGCTAATAATCGCGGCGGAATGAGAAATATCACGGCAACGGCACGAGAGAAGATATCCAGAGAAGAGAGAGTGAGAGAGGGCTAGGGTTTGGGGAGTGGAGAGAGAACGCTGAATGAATATGAATTGGCCGGGGACCAACGTGGATTCTAAATACTGATTCTATAAGGGCATAATAGGTACTTCAAGTGTGCTCAGGGGGGTCTACCAAATTAAGATTAAAATTTGGGTTTTTAACTAGGACAAAAAAATCAATTGGACCTCCTCATATATATTTTAAAAACTAGGGGGTTATCACTCATTTACCCTAAAAATTATAGGAGCATTACTTAAAAGAAAAAATATACATATATTTATAGGAGCAAAGTACAAGTACAATAAATTACATATACATATATGTATATAATAGTGCATTGTGTACCCTAAAAAACATATGCTACTTGTAACGTTGGATTTCTAAGCTTAAAATATTTTAATAATGATACTGTGGTAATACTTGTTTATTGTTCATTATTTTATTTTTTAAAATAAAATGATATTGGGTCTGCGCTGCTGGTAACTAGTGAAATTTCAAATTTGTTATTATTTTCTAACGTGGATTCCAATCTCATTAATTAAATTAGGGGAAATGTGGGATAAACCCCTAGTTTTGAAAATATATAGGGATATGTCCTATTTATTTTTCTTCTCTAGTTAAAAACTCAAATTCTAATCTTAATTTGATAGACCCCCCCTAAACAAATTAAAATACCCGTTTTGCCCTTTTAGTTACAATTTAAAACCCTAATCCCTAATTTTTTTCTCCCACTCCCTTCCTCTTTTTGTGCCTCATTTCCCCTCACCACTCTCTCTCTCTTCATATCTCTCTCTTCTCTTTCTCTCTCTCTTCATTTCTCTCTCTAACTCTCTCTCTCTCTTCTCTTTCTCACTCTTCATCTCTCTCTGTGGCTGCCCACAACCCTCTGCCGTCGCGGCTAGCTCCCCCACCTCCTTGCGCCGCCGTCGTCGCTGCTCCCCTCACCTCCTTGCGTTGTCGCCGTCGCTGCTCCACCACCGCCTTGCGCCGCTGAGTTGCGTCGCTTCTCCGCCACGGCCTTGTGCAGGCCGTCGTTGCTCCGTCCCACCGCCTTGAACTCGGTACTAAACCATTCACTTCACTTTTTTAAGTTATTTTTTTAATTTATGAATGTCCATCCATTTTTAATTTATTTTTTTAAAATCTGAATTATTTTCACTATTTCACCTTATTTTATTGTTTTTTTTTATGAAAATCAACTAAATTCGAAAATTTTAAATTGTGATCCGACGATGTGTAGTCAGATCTAGAATTGGTGGTGTTCGATTTGTATATATTTACTGCATTTATATATATAAAAAAAACACAGATCTACTATGTTTTTGAAGATCTGTGAACAATTAATATTAAAATATTTTTCTTTGGATTAATTTGATTTTTTTATTATAAATCACATTATAATCTATTTTTTGTATTTATTTGAAGATGATTCGAAATGCCTAAAGTGTGAGAGTTTTGTTTGTCTGTAATGGAAATTTAACCAGTAGTGGTTACTTACATGAGTGATTTGAGTCACGTGAATATACAATTATATTTAGTCATATACAGTCATATATAGTCAGTCACATGTAGTCATGTATAGTCACGACTGCATATAAAACTATACATGACTATAGGACTTGTGGTATACTATAGTCATTTGTATTCTATTTTCGTTCAGTAAATTTATCAAAAAAAATCATGTTTTTTTGTATTTTTCATGTAATTTGATTTTTTATTATAAATCGTATGTAATTTATTTTTTGTATTTATTTGAAGATGATTCGAAATGCCTAAAGTGTGAGAACTTTGTTTGTCTGTAATAGAAATTTAACCAGTAGTGATTACTTACATTGGTGATTTGAGTCAGGTGATAATACAATTATATTTAGTCATATACAGTCATATATAGTCAGTCATATGTAGTCATGAATAGTCATGACTACATATAACTATACATGACTATAAGACTTGTATATACTATAGTCATTTGTAGTCGATTTCAGTTAAGTAAATTTATCAACAAAAAAAAAATTGTGTTTTTTTTTGTATTTTTCATGTAATCTAACTCGCATTTTCCATTATGCTATTTAACTCGTATTTTTTTGTCGCAAGTTTTGCTTTTATTATAATTTTATGACATGCAGAGAATAAGATTCGATGAAGTGCATTTGTGAAGTTGGATTCATGCTACAGTAGTCTAGAGTTTATGTCACTATATATAACTATAGATAATTGTAAATAACTATAGTCACTTGTAGTAACATACAGTTATATGTATGCTATAGGTTTTTAATGTACAGTAATACTTGTTCATGTTTGAAAAATATATGCATGTGATTGTATTTTTTTTTTTTGTTAGTTGATTTATAATATCAAGATAAATTGTGAATTTTTTTTGTTGGTGTATATGAATTTTGGGGTAAAAAGACAGTACATGACTACATATAACTATACAGGACTATTGAACTTGTAGTAAACTATACAGGACTATTGAACTTGTAGTAAACTATAGTCATGTGTTCTTATCAAAAAAAAAACTATAGTCATGTGTAGTATACTTCCAGTTCAGTAATTTTACCAAAATTTGAATTTATAAAAAAAAAAAAAATTAAAAAAATTTAGAAAAAAATAAAAAAATCATAAAAATTAAAAGAATCGAAAAATTAAAAAAAATCAAAATATTAAAAAAGTTATTTTATAAAAAAATACAATGATAATAAAAAAGGTACAATATATATACAGTAATAAAAAAATAATTAAAAATAAAAATGATGATATATGCAGTACAAAATACGAAATGCAGGTCCAAAATGATAAATGCAGTAGGTGAAAATGTTGAATGCAGTTGGACGAAAATTACAAAGAAGGGCACAATAGTATTTTTGCCTCTTCAGGGGATATCTCAAAGAAAAATTTTTAGGGGTGGACCTATCCCTATATATTTTCCATACGAGGGGTGTATATCCAATGGACCCATTAAATTATGGTAAAAAAAACGGCCAACCCAAACAATTTTCTCTAATTTTTCCACAGTTTCAAAACTCCCAGCCCTAATTTCAAATAAAGCCGTTCTTGGGAAGTGCGAAAGCCTTGATGTATAGAAAGTAAGTATACCAAGAGGGTCACCGTACAAAAATTAAAAGCTCAAAATAAATATATATTATAATAATAGTGAACCCAAATAGGAGGAGACAACCAATTTGTTGAAGAAGGAACAACTATGTCTGTCACTCAAGCAGCAGATGGTATGACGTCTCATATACATACATACATATAAGTTCTGTTGTTGTTGCTGTCAGAATTTATAACAATGGAAACAAGAGATGCGTCACCTAGTCATTTTTTGATCAAGATTGAATCTTTTTACAAGAGTGGAATTGATAAATACGAGACTAAAGAATTTGCGGCTGGAGAATACAAGTGGTATACATATTCTATGTTAAAGCATTTAATTGATCATGGATTTTTTTTTCTTTATTTGTATTCATATTTGAAGTATATTACTTGCATATAATATTCTTTTAATTTGAGCAAAAAGAATGTTACATGTACATCGTATAATGATGCTTGAATTTGTACAGGAGACTAATAATTTATCCTACTGGCGACAACAATGTTGGATTAAATAATGACTATATTTCCGTATATTTGGCTATGGCGGACACAAATTCGTTGCACGCAAATTGGGAGGTCAATGCCATCTTTAGTATCTGTCTCTTGAATCACAATTCCGGCTGTTAGAATCCGAGAGGATTCTAATTTCGGGTTTTCAACATGTGTGTGAAAACCGTGTATAAAAACTAGGGAAGTTTCTTTAGTTCTTTAAACTCTTATTTTGTCATTAATTTATTTAATTGCCTAAGTATTTTGTTAACTAGGAATTTTCTTTTGAAAAGAATTTCCTTTGTTACACAACTCCTATTTTCCTTACGTGAGATAAAACCTAATGGGCTCCACTTTTTGTAGGGCTCTACTAATTCACCTAAGGAAGTATAAGAAGGGCAGCATCAACGTGGTTATACGTTGTCCCTTTTATTTTGAGAGAAAAAATCTTTTCTGCTCTTACGTTGCTGCCCCAGACCTTTGATCTTAATCCGAGAAGAAAATACAGAGAAAGGTTTTGCTTCTTTCACCGAAAAGAAGATCGGTTCTTCGGGAGGAGAATTCAGAAGATCTCGGGAGGAGGTCGATCCGCCGACTGAGGGACTCAGCGTTGAAGGAATTTCAACCGTGCGGAAAGGGACGTGCTGCAAAGTGAAGATTGACAATTTAGCGTAGGATATAAGAACGGCGTCGACAAAGAGGGAGTCTTTGCATTTTCGATTAAGTCCTATTACTGTATTCGTAAAACTAAAAATTAGTGAATTTCATTTGCAGGTCCCCGTGGATGTAGGGTACAATTGTATCCGAACCACTTTAAAATTTGTGTCCTTTTATTACTGTTCCATTAACTGTTGCAACTCTTCGTAAAACAATAGAATAGTAGCTAAAACTGAATCTGGGATTTATCGGACACAAATTTATAATTAATTTGCACGAAATAATTCTAACAATTGGCATCAAGAGCCTGTCACTAAATATATCTAGTGAGATTTTGGGAACTGATTACTCTTATTTTGTGCAGATATGAATACTCAACGAGAAGGATCTTCAACTACTCGCCCACCTCTTCTAATCGGCTCCAACTACTCATACTGGAAATCAAAAATGAAGATGTTTATCAAATCCATAGATGAGAGAGCATGGCGCGCCATCATAACTGGTTGGACACCTCCCATGATCAAAGGAGAAGACAAAGCGGAAGTATTCAAACCAGAAGCAGATTGGAGTGATGGAGAAATACTACTCGCAAACTACAACTCAAGGGCCCTAAACGCAATATTTAGTGGTGTTGATGATAATCAATTTAAACTAATAGCGTCATGTGAATCTGCAAAGAGAGCTTGGGAAATTCTTCAAGTCACATACGAAGGAACGTCAACTGTTAGGACATCCAAGTTACAGATGTTGGCCACCAAATTCGAAAATTTGAAGATGGAAGAGAATGAGACGATCACTGACTTCCATGCTAAATTATGTGATATCTCCAATGAATCATACGCACTCGGTGAACCTTACTCAGAAAGCAAATTAGTGAGAAAAGCGATGCGCTCATTACCTGAAAGATTCGCCTACCGAATTGCTGCCATTGAAGAAGTCAGAGACGTTGACACGCTCAAACTAGACGAACTCATGGGGAAACTTCTAGCACAAGAACTCAATCATGGTGAAAATCATCGTGAAAAGTCTAGAGAAAAGAAGATAGCCCTTCAAGCAGAAACATCATATGCAACGCCCCAAAATTCGTCAACTCAAGAAGATGAGCAAACAGTTGAAGAATCCTTGGCACTGCTATCGAAATTTTTTGGGAAATTTCTCAAAAAGATCGGAAAAAGGGGAAATCTTCCAAGCACAGGGAAACCCGTGAACTTTCAAAATTCCAGGAGAAATTCAAATCAAGATAACTCAGAGGAGTCAAAACCAAGAAGAATACAATGCCGAGAATGCGAAGGTTTTGGTCACATTCAATCAGAATGCGCACACACCCTGAAGAAAAAGAAGAAAATGTCACTTACTACTGTTTGGAGCGATGAAGAAGAATCTGATGATGACCAAGGAAACAACGATCAAGTCACTAACTTTGTAGCATTCAGCAGCAAAGTTCCTCTGGACAGCTCAGAATCAACTGTTGCTGCAACTGTTGCAACAGACTGTGAAACAGAATCCAGGTATGAAAATATGTGTTCTGATTATGACAAAAATCTAAACGAAAATTCTTCTTTTGCAGAGGATCCGAACAGCAGCAGTGATGAGGAAGAACCAACCTTGGACGAAGTAAAGGAGGTATATGAAAAAATGTACCAAAAATGGCTCGACGTCGTTAAGGTAAATAACTTCCTGGAAAAGGAGAAGTTTGTGCTTGTAGAGGAAAACAAGACACTAAAGGTAAGAATCTCTACTCTTGAGGAAAGGGTCATATCTAGTGATCAAGAGAAAAATAGTTTGCAGGCTAAACTTACTCAAACTCAAGAAGCAATTGCAAAATTGAACTTGGGTAGAGGTAATCTAGATGAAATCTTAAGCAACAACAAGCCAAACTATAATCGTCTAGGCATAGGAGGGAGTCAGCTACCCAAAGTTGATCTAAAGCGAAAGAAAGATCAAAACAGAAAAATCAACTTTGTTAAACAAGCCTCTGTCTCACAAACAGTTGCAACTGTTGAAGCAACAAAACACAATTCAAAGAAAAGGTTTATTCCCACTTGTTTTTTCTGTCAAAATCCAGGTCACATACGTCCTAGATGTTTCAAATATTTAAAACTTGTGAAAAAGCTTGTGGCTCGTTCTCTTTACTCTGCTAGGGCTGGTTATTTTCCTTCACCCTCTCAAAAACCCAAAAACAAAATTGATATTTCAAATAGACCTCAGCAAAAAATTTGGGTTGAAAAGTCCACGTTTAAATGTTTATCTGCGATTACTTCTTTAAAAGCAAGTACTGCTAATGATTGGTATTTTGACAGTGGCTGTTCACGACATATGACCGGTGTTAAAGAGTTTCTGAAAAACTATCAACAAATCACCGGTGGAGCTGTTACCTTTGGAAACGGAAAAAAGGGTGAAGTGCTAGGGAAAGGATCGCTAAATCATGAGAATCTGCCAAAGCTGAAGAATGTACTACTTGTAGAAGGACTCACGTCAAATCTGATAAGCATCAGCCAGTTATGTGATCAAGATCTTGAAGTCAGATTCAACAAATTCGCATGTCGAGTCTTAGACAAAGACGAGAATTGTGTTATTCAAGGAACTCGATCATCTGACAACTGCTATATTCTTGTCTCTGCTGGTATGAACTGTTTCAACAGTCTGTCAGACTCTACAGTGCTTTGGCACAAAAGGTTAGGACATCTGAACTTTGATAATCTCATAAAAATTTCCAGCAGTGAGTATGTTAGAGGGCTGCCCAAACTCACTAAAGAAGTAGGAAAAATCTGTGGTGATTGCAAAATGGGTAAACAAATCAAAAGTTCACACAGGGCTTTAGCTAATGTGAGAACCAGTGGAAACCTAGAACTTCTACACATGGACCTTATGGGACCAATGCAAGTAGAAAGTATAGGTGGAAAACGGTACATATTTGTGTGTGTAGATGATTTTTCTAGATTTACTTGGGTAGAATTTATTAGGGAAAAATCCGATTCTTTTGATGTGTTTAAAAAATTGTGCAAAAAGGTGAGTGTTGAGAAACAGCGTGACATCGTGAGAATTAGGAGCGATCATGGGAGAGAATTTGAAAATTCTTTATTTACTAACTTTTGTGAAAAATATGGAATATCTCATGAATTCTCCGCACCTAAAACACCTCAACAAAATGGAGTGGTTGAACGCAAAAATCGCACTCTGCAAGAGATGGCCAGGGTCATGATGAACGCAAAGGAGATCGCTCCTCGTTTTTGGGCAGAAGCAATTAACACTGCATGTCATATTATAAATCGAGTCTATCTTCGACCAGGTACCACTAAAACTCCCTACGAAATTTGGAAAGGTAAAAAACCCCAACTCAACTATCTTCGTACTTTTGGATGTACTTGTTATATTTTGAATGACAGAGAACAGCTTGGAAAATTCGATGCTAGAAGTGATCAAGGAATATTCTTAGGCTACTCTCGAAATAGCCATGCGTATAGAATATTTAATCTTAGAACAAAATCTGTGATGGAATCTGCATATGTTCAATTTGATGATTTTAGCAATGATGCAGGACCACTGGAAGAGGAACCAACAAAGGAATCGGAAAACAGCTTCAGTGTCACACCAACAGTTCCAACAGTTGATGCAGCCTCTACCATTTCAGAAGAAAGTGACGTCAATTCTGAAACAGGAGACGAAGCTGAAGTCAGGCCTCTCGAATTGGATGATCAAACTCACAAGGAACCCTCAAGAAGAGTCAAGAAGAATCATCCAGTGGATCAAGTCATTGGTCCGGTAGAAGAAGGAATTCAAACCCGAGGTAAACCCAAGGTGAATTACAAGGAAATGGCAAGGTATGTTTGTTTCACTTCAACTATAGAACCCAAAAACGTCAAAGAAGCCTTATTAGATGAATATTGGATTCAAGCCATGCATGAGGAACTGGAACAATTCGTTAGAAATGACGTTTGGGCCTTAGTTCCTAGGCCTGACAATGTCAATATAATAGGTACAAAATGGGTCTTTAAAAATAAGTCTGATGAACATGGAAATATCGTTCGTAACAAAGCTAGATTAGTTGCTCAAGGCTATAGTCAAATCGAAGGCATTGACTTCGATGAAACTTTTGCTCCTGTTGCTAGACTAGAATCTGTTCGATTACTCCTAGTCATTGCTTGTTTTCTAAAAATCAAACTTTTTCAAATGGATGTCAAAAGCGCCTTCTTAAATGGTATTTTAAAAGAAGAGGTTTATGTTGAACAACCCAAAGGATTTCAAGATCCACATTATCCCAAGCACGTTTTCAAATTAAACAAAGCCCTGTATGGTCTCAAACAAGCGCCTCGAGCTTGGTATGAACGTCTTACAGAATTTTTATCGCACAAGGGATACACTAGGGGTAGCGTCGATCGAACTCTTTTCTTTAAAAAATCAAAGGGAGACATCCTGATTGCTCAAATTTACGTAGACGATATCGTTTTTGGATCTACCTCTCAAACAAAAATCGAAGAATTTGTTAAACAAATGTCTAGTGAATTTGAAATGAGCATGGTTGGGGAACTCACGTATTTTTTAGGTCTTCAAGTTAAACAAATGAGCGATGGAATTTTCATAACTCAATCCAAGTATGCAAAAAACCTTGTCAAATGTTTTGGTTTGGAATCTGCAAAAACTGTTAGAACTCCTATGGGAACGAACGACAAACTGTCGCGACAGTTGGATGCAACAGCTGTAGATCCCACGCTATATCGAAGCATGATAGGTAGTCTTTTGTATCTTACTTCTAGCCGACTTGATATATGCTATAGTGTTGGAGTTTGTGCCAGATATCAATCCAATCCCAAGGAATGCCACCTTAGTGCTGTCAAACGAATCATTCGCTACGTAAGTGGAACAATTGATTTCGGCATTTGGTATTCTATGGATACTAACACAACACTTGCAGGCTTTAGCGATGCTGATTGGGCATGTGATGCAGACGATCGAAAAAGCACAACAGGAGGATGCTTCTATCTTGGGAACAATCTCGTGTCCTGGTACAGCAAAAAACAGAATAGTATCTCGCTTTCCACTGCTGAATCGGAATATATCGCCGCAGGTAGTTGTTGTGCTCAACTCTTATGGATGAAACAAATGGTATGTGATTATGGTATTAGTCAAGATTTATTGCATATTTATTGTGACAATATGAGTGCAATTAATATTTCCAAGAATCCAGTACAGCACTCTCGAACTAAGCATATTGAAATTCGCTACCATTTCATTAGAAATCTTGTAGAGGAAGGAACTGTCTCATTAGAGTATGTCACAACGGAGAAACAACTTGCTGACATCTTTACTAAACCCCTAGATGCACAAAGGTTTGATTCCTTGCGAAATTCGCTTGGAATTTGTATTGTCTGACCTGTGCAGTTGCATAAACTGTTGCAACAGTCTGTGTCCAGACTTGCAACTTTTAAAGTTTTATGGACACATCACGCATACTGCATTTTGTTCATCTAGGTTATGCATTAGACATATTGCATGTGATGAGACCCCTTGTGTATTGGATACTATCTGTACTTTCGAATCTTGTGAGGTAGAACTTCATCAATCCCCAAATGATAGCTACAGAGGCTTTAGCTTATTTACTACCCTTCACAGTCTTGTCATGGTTAAACACACTCATAATGAAAAGCTGCCGCTCCAAATGAGTGAAAGCTACTCTTGAATTTTCGTTAATTCTATATATAAAATGTCAATCAATTGGTCTGTGAATAGTTCGAAGCCTTTTTGAGTTGAGTCAGTAAATCACGTGGCCGAAAGCTCGCTACAAGGCTCAATTAGAAAGCCCAAGGGACTACACATTGCACGACCATTATAAATTTTATATGCGGTCAGTGAATAGTTCGAAGCCTTTTTGAGTCGAGCCGGTAAACCACATGACCGAACACTCACTACACGACTCAATTAGAAAGCCCAGGGGACTACACATTGCACGATCATAACTATCTCGCTATTTTAATTGCTCTGCTCTTCATGAAAAAGCTACCTTTGAAAGTGTGTGTATGCTACCTAATAAGAGTGTTTTTGTGCTTGATTTGAGGATACTAAATTTGCTGTTAGTCTCCTTAGTCTATCTCTTGGAGCTTGCTTTTTGTTAAAATTGAAGATAAACCCCATGGTTTGATAGTCCTAATAGTATCCTATTCACTTATGTTTATTCACTCATTTTTTTCTCTCACGTTTATTTTTCGTCTTAGTTATTTGCCTCTGCATGTTAGGCATTTATTTATTTAATAAAAAAAAAAAAAAAAAAAATCCGGGGTGGGTTCGTAATTTTTGGCGGCAATATATTTCTTCGAAGTAGCTCACTGTTCTGAGCATTTTTTTTCTTCTTGAAGTTTATTTGAACTGTGTTGGGCTTCATATGCGAAAGTTGAGAGTTGATGTATCTGAATTTGATTTTCATTAATTGAATTTATTGTGAGCATAATTATTATTTTTGCAATTCTCTCACTTGACTATTCCTAATTGCTAAACTACCCCTGAGCAGACCAACAGTCATCCTTGGAGAATCCCGTATTCATTTTTTTCTCTCCAATTTTTCTTCTTCCCTACTGCTCTGTTTGCTTCTTCTTCTTCTTTTGCAGCAAAACCCCAAAAATTCAACACAGTCGAAGGGAATCAACAACATCGTCATGGGCAAAAGAAAAAAAAAAAAAATCGGTGGTTCATCCTCGTCGTCCAAACGACGGTCCTCACGGCCGCCTCCGTCGACAATTTTGGCAATCTGCCACTCATTTTGGTCCCTCGGTTTTCTCCACCGTTGTCGCCGCCAGTCTCACCGTCGTCACCATTCATCTATTCTCCACCATCTCCTCCACTGCCACACTCGCCGGCTGCCCAAATCGTCACCACCACCGTGTGCACCGCCACGCGTTACTCACTCTGCCTCGCCTTCCTACTCGCACCACCGCAGGTCACTCTGCACCGGATCCCGTGGTGCCTATCTCTGCTGTCGATGCTTTCAATTCTCGGTTCTTTCTCCGAGCGCATCAAACCCGGTGGCGTCTGTCAAGTGGTTCATGATTTTTATGCCAACCTACCTAGTGGGGTCTCTGATTGTCGAAGTCGTTTTTACGAAGAAGAAACTCGACTATTTTACTGCCCTTGCTCAGAAAGGGGGAGATTATTCTTGAGGGGGAGTTGACAACGAAGCATCAACCCAGGAGGAACCGCATACAGGGGGAGCTGATGCAGCTGCTGGAACTACTACTGATCCAACTGTTGTTGCTCCAACTGTTCCAACAGTTGATGGTACAACAGCTGAAGTTGATACGAATGATGACGAGGAGTTGTTCGTTGATGCTGAATATATTCTGGATCAGTTTTTTTGTGATTGTCGAATTCATTTTCTGAACAATGGCCTCCAATAGTCTGCTAGGCTTCATTTTTTTCTTGTTTTGTTAACTGTTGTTTTCTTTAACTGTTCTAACAGTTACTCTATTATGCAGTCTAATGTTTTGTCAGGTATTTGATCAAGGGGGAGGACTTGATTATAATAAATAGATGACAAAGGGGGAGATTGTTAGAATCCGAGAGGATTCTAATTTCGGGTTTTCAACATGTGTGTGAAAACCGTGTATAAAAACTAGGGAAGTTTCTTTAGTTCTTTAAACTCTTATTTTGTCATTAATTTATTTAATTGCCTAAGTATTTTGTTAACTAGGAATTTTCTTTTGAAAAGAATTTCCTTTGTTACACAACTCCTATTTTCCTTACGTGAGATAAAACCTAATGGGCTCCACTTTTTGTAGGGCTCTACTAATTCACCTAAGGAAGTATAAGAAGGGCAGCATCAACGTGGTTATACGTTGTCCCTTTTATTTTGAGAGAAAAAATCTTTTCTGCTCTTACGTTGCTGCCCCAGACCTTTGATCTTAATCCGAGAAGAAAATACAGAGAAAGGTTTTGCTTCTTTCACCGAAAAGAAGATCGGTTCTTCGGGAGGAGAATTCAGAAGATCTCGGGAGTTCTTTCACCGAAAAGAAGATCGGTTCTTCGGGAGGAGAATTCAGAAGATCTCGGGAGGAGGTCGATCCGCCGACTGAGGGACTCAGCGTTGAAGGAATTTCAACCGTGCGGAAAGGGGCGTGCTGCAAAGTGAAGATTGACAATTTAGCGTAGGATATAAGAACGGCGTCGACAAAGAGGGAGTCTTTGCATTTTCGATTAAGTCCTATTACTGTATTCGTAAAACTAAAAATTAGTGAATTTCATTTGCAGGTCCCCGTGGATGTAGGGTACAATTGTATCCGAACCACTTTAAAATTTGTGTCCTTTTATTACTGTTCCATTAACTGTTGCAACTCTTCGTAAAACAATAGAACAGTAGCTAAAACTGAATCTGGGATTTATCGGACACAAATTTATAATTAATTTGCACGAAATAATTCTAACACCGGCAATTATCTTTCTTCACTAGGTATTATATTCATATATTGTTCTTTAGTTTGATTATCGTCATTATAGTTTTAATCCTACAATTATCCTAGTTTATCTAAATTATATTTTTTTTATATAAAGATAAACGAAAAAATTCAAATCCTGTTACAAATTGAGAAAATAGGAGAGGATAGGATTCGAACCCTAGACCTCTACTCTAGTAGATTTGGGTTGATTATAGTTTATCTAAATTGCAAAGTAGTGTTTTGTATGTGGAAAATAACTAATTCTTAAAATCGTGACATGGGAAAAGGGAGAACAAGACGTTTCCAAGGAGTGAAGTACGAATGGGGATTTCCAAAATTTATCTCTAAGAAAGTTATGTGGGATCCATCAAACGGATACCTATACGGTGATAGCTGTGTGTTTGGTGCTGAGGTTTTTGTGGTCAAAAGAGAACCGGTCATTGAATATGTATGCCTGAAGAATTTTGACGTTCCTCACAAGCGTGATTGGAAGATTCAAAACTTCTCTAAACTCGGAGGCAAATGGGAATCTGAAGAATTCTGTGTTGGAGGCCACAATTGGTACCATTTTTTATTATTACAATGCATTTTGTTTATGATTGGATTCTTTTGACATGATCTTGATTTGTTCATAAATTTAGGAAGATTTGTCTTCCCCCAAAAGGAACTGGAGAAAAACCTGGCCGTTACGCCTCAATCTTTTTGCAAAACGTTGGTTCTAAAAGTGTCAGGGCATCTTTTGCCGTACGCGTAAAAAACCAACTTAAACATCCTGAACTTAGTAAACGGGCTGGTAAGCTAAAATATTTTTGCGGGAAAGATGATAATTTAATTTTTGTCCTTAACAAGGAATATTACCTTAGTGTTTCTGGAACCTCTCTCATGAAACACGAAATATTTTTTGTCTTGCAGTTACTGATCACTCGTTTATGGCTTCCGAAAATGATTGGGGGATGGCCTTCATTCATTGAGCTTGAAGCTATTAATGATCCCGAGAAAGGGTTCGTTGTCAAAGATTGTTTTCTTCTAGATGTAGAAATATCATCTGTCCAAGATGTTGCATAAAATTTGACTATGAATATGAAAGAGAACTGAACTATTTTTGTTATTCTTTCGTGATGCCGATCTAATTTTAGTTTCAGTTTGGGAAGTACATGATCAAAAATTTGTAACTAAAACTATAGTTCCTGAATCACCTTCAGAGCATGATGTTTTGAGATATTATACAATAAAATTGGAAATTCAGAGTTCACGACGAAAAATCCGTTTTTTTTTTCTTTGGAAGAACATATTTTTAAAAAGTGATGTTGAGCTCCTCTATATCCACCCTTAAGTCGCACATTGAGGACGCAATTACATCAAAAATCGCCGAACTTGAAACAGATCACCAACTTTCAGAAAATGATACTCGAGCAATTCTTGAAAACTCAACAAGGAAAGAGTTGCATTCAGGAGCCAGGCCAGAGGGGGCCATGGCCCCCCAACATTTCTCAAATCTCTATTAATCTAAGTAAAAATATTAGGAATTTATGTACAATAGCATTAACGACTAATGCTTTCGGCCCCTCAAACTTAAAATTCTGGCTCCGCTAATGGTTGCGTGTAGAAGCAAAGAATATGAAAAATACGTGTAATTACAGATGGAAGAAGCTAACCTTATATTTTACAATTTATAATCACAATTAACAACTAGTGTGTGTCCGGATAACGGATGATTTATGTACGTCGAACAATTTCTTTTTATAAAAGGGGTATAGTGATACAATTGATAGTAGATGGTTAAATTATTTTACCCCACACACAAGGGGGCTGATGGTGTAGGATCTACATCCACAAAATCTCCTTTCGAGCCCAACCCCCTTGACCACTGGAAAATCCACCGAACGCGGGTCTTTTGCTAGAGAAGATTGTTAGAATTTATTTCGTGCAGATATAAATTATTTGTGTCAGATTCAGTTTTTCGTTACTGTTGCGTGAAGTGTTGCAATAGTTCGTGAAACAGTTCGTAAAAACAGAAATAAACGAGACACAAATTTTAATGTGGTTCGGATACAATTGTACCCTACATCCACGGGGACCTGCAAATAAAATTTACTAATTTTTAGTTTTACGAATACAATAATAGGACTTAATCAAAATACAAAGACTCCCTCTTTGTTGACGCCGTTCTTGTATACTACGCTGAATTATAAATCTTCAATTTGCAGCACGTCCCTTGCTCCGCACGGTTGAACTCCCTTCAACGTTGAATCCCTCAGTCGGCGGATCGATCTCCTCCCGAGATCTGTTTAAGCCCCTCTCCCGAAGAACCGATCTTCTTTTTATATAGAAGAAGCAAACTTGTGATACTTCTTGAATCTTGGTGTCTTCACCACAAAGCCTTGAAGCCGATATATTTTCTATGAAAATCACGTATCACGATGGAACAATAAAAAACGAGAGGAAAAATATTTTCTGTGAAAAACTTCTCTCGATCAAAGACGTTCCGGGAGCAGCAAAGAAAAGAGAAATCTTTTTCTCTCAAAATAAAGGCGTAAGATCTGTTGTGCTCTGCTCCCTTATTTATACGTCATATGAGAACCTGTAAGATTCAAATAATTAAAAGACGTATAAGAATCACAAAAGATATTTAATAATGGGATAATGCCTTATCACAAGATATTTAAATCATAATCTAATTCTAATTTCCATATAAAATAATATCTTAATTAATGACAACATGTAAACCAAGGAAACCACTTCTTCCCTTTTCTTCTAAAAACACACGGCAACATGGAAGACTTGTTGCCCAAGACTTTGAGAATAATTAGACTCCAATTTTGATTCTAACAATAGGAGACCTACACACAAGAAAGTCTTGGGTTAAAATAAGAATAACTCTTTATAAGAATAATTCCTATTATAAATCAATTAATGACAAATTAAAAGAATTAAAAGCTTCAAGGACTCTTCCCTTCTTTAGCTCACTGTATGTGCAAACTTGTGGCACAAGTTTCATCTAATTCTCGTATAATTAGAATCCAAGGGATTCTAACAATCTCCCCCTTTGTCGTTGATTGATTATAATCATTTACTACCGCTGAGTAAAAACTCATCATCTCCATCTCTTTTAGCAACAAGAGTCCCATCAACTGCTGCAATAGTGAGTGCCACAGTTTCAGCAACTAGAGTCCCATCAACTGCTGCAATAGTGAGTGCCACAGTTTCAGCAACTGTTCCCACAGTAGTGGCTTCGGTAGGTGGTTCACAACGGAGTCAGCTCCCCCTGCATGTGTATCTCCCTCTGTGAATGATCCTTAGGCAGCTCCTCTTGTAAATGCATTCATTCTTCCCCTTTGCTTACTCGGCTTGATAGACTTGGAAGGCGGTGGATGACAACGTGGTAAATTATCCACGTGATAAGAGACTCAGCAAATAACGTCGGCATTAGCTCCTCCTTTTATATTCTTGTGAAGCTCTGGAGAAATCAAACAAGGAAACCAATTAATGACAATTACCACAATAATAATAAAAAGATGGAATTCCTTCTATTTTGGATAGACACGTTCAGGTGATTAATATGGAGAGATAATTTATTTCTTCTCAAATTATCTAATGAGATAACTAAGGAAATATGTTCCTCATATTAATACACATCTCCATAGAATTCCACTTGGTGTTGTGGACTTAGAATCCCACCGAGATTCTAACACTCTCCCCATTTGGCATTGATTGGTCAGAACATTTACTCCCCCTAAATATATGATATATATATGCATGAACAAGAGTCAGCAAATTCAAAATAACATCTGCACATATAAACTGTTGCAACAGTTCATCGAACTGTATGAGCTCTTAGCAAAAATAACCTAGAAAAGCAGATACTCAAAATGGTTCAAATAAGCAGGGAACAAAAGGATATGCAGTAACAAAATCAACTTCCCACAAAAAATATATGAAGTAGTAGAATCAACTTCCCTTCACAATACTCGTCAACTATGCCAATAGCTGAATGAATTCCTCATGAATTTCTGCATTATTCCAACAGCTGCTCAACAGTTGTCTGAACTCCCCCTGCATTCATGTATTGTTCCAGCAACTGTCGGATGCACTGTAGCAACAGTTCTCGGAACTCCCCCTGTGTTCATGCCAGCGTTGTTGTTATTTTCTCCCCCTTTCTGGGCAATCACCATGCATAGATAAATCAACATGGACTAATGATCTTGATGATTCGAGCAAGCTGTTCAAACACTTAACAAAAAGATCAAACGTAGAGAGAATTTTGAAAGTAAGTAAGAAGAATCACCATACATGACGGGAACACAAAATCACAAACTCACACACTCAATAACACACGATAATTGCAATGCGAAATCAAAAGGATAGTGATATCAAATCCAGCATTAAATAACAAAGACTACAGACTTTGCCAAACTTCCTAAGAAACGTGGAGATGAGAGGAGTAAACTCAATAGATCCGGCTGCAACAAAAAAATAAATTTAACCGGCACATAAACAAAAATCCCGTCTCTCTTTCTCTCTTTTTTTTTTTTTTTTTCTTTTTTTTTTTTTTTTTTTTTTTTTTTTTAAAAAAATGCCTAATGCAAGACAAGAAGTAAACATGAGAAATAAACATGAGTGAAGAGACATATGTGAATAGGATACTGCATGGACAAACAAAACATATGGGATTTATCTTCACATTCACGATAAATGCAATCCCCAAAAATCCGACCGCCAATGCAACCAATAAACTTAATAATCCCAAGTCAAACACAAAGATGCTCTTATTAGGTAGCATACACACACGTCTAATGGTAGCTTTTTCCCATGAAAAACAGAGCAATTAAAAGGAATGAGATTATGGTGGTCGTGCAATGTGTAGTCCACTGGGCTTTCTAATTGAGCCTTGTAGTGAGTGTTCGGTCAAGTGGTTTACTGGCTCGACTCAACTAGGCTTCGAACTATTCACTAACCATATGTATAATTTATATTGGCCGTGCAATGTGTAGTCCCCTGGGCTTTCTAATTGAGCCGTGTAGCGAGCTTTCGGCCACGTGATTTACTGACTCGACTCAAAAAGGCTTCGAACTATTCACTGACCAAATGGTTGTAGATATATATATATTAGTAACAGTAGTTTAAGAGTAGCTTTCACTCATTAAAAGAGGCAGCTTTTCCCTATAAAAACATCCAACCATGACAAGACTATTCAGAGAAATAAATAAGTTGGAGCCTTTTAAGTAATCATTTCGGGAATTGGTGAAGTTCTACCCCCACAAAGTTTAGAAGTACACGAAGTATCAAACTCACATTTGTCTCAATCATATGCAGTATGCTTAATGCAGGTCCTATATGAGATGCAAAAACATATGAAGTGTCCTACCACTAAAAGTTGCAAGTCTGGACACACAGACTATTGCAACAGTTCATGCAACTACATCAGATTAAACAACATAAATTCCCAGCGATTTTCGCAAGGAATCAAATCTCTGTGCATCAAGGGTTTTTGCAAAAGCATCAGTTAATTCATTCTCCGTTGCAGCATAATCAATTGAGACAACCCCCTTTTCAACCAAGCCCCTTATGAAACGATGAAAAATATCAGTAAGCTTAGTTCTCGAATGCTGAATATGATTCATCGAATTATTTTTCGCACTCAAATTATCAAAATTCAGAAGATCAAGTTTCTTATGCCCCAATCCAATTTTGTCAACAGAACTGTTGGAACAGTTAGTACTAACATCACACGATTTTAAAGAAGTAATGGCAGATAAACAATTAAGATCAGACTTCTTTACCCAGATTTTTTGTTGAGTTTTATTCACTAAATCAACCTTTATCTTGGGTTTTTGAGACGACACAAAAGTGTGATCAATTTTAGCGGAAAGTGGTGAGCGGGCCATTATTCTTTTAACCATTTTCAAGTACTTAAAACACCTGGGTCGTATATGACCAGAAACATGACAAAAATGACAAATAGGCACAAAACGTTTTCTTTGAGATGATTGTGTTGATGCAACTGTCGCAACAGTCTGTGAAACAGTGGATTGTTTAACAAAATTGATTTTTCCTATTGGATATTCTTTCTGTTTCAAAGCATCATCAGATAGTTTATTACCCCATCTACCTAGATGGCCATAGTTCGGCTGATTTTTGTTCAAAAATTCATTCGAAGTTACTCTACCAGTATTAAACTTAGAAATAGCATCTTGGGTTTGAGCAAATTTAGCCTTCAAACTACCTATTTCTCTACTAGCAGAAATAACATTTTGTTCAAGAGTAGAAATTCGTACCTTCAATACTTTGTTTTCCTCAATTAGGACAAGCTTCTCTTTTTCTAAGAATTTATTTGACTCGCATACCTGAAGAAATTTTTCGTACATCCTCTCATAGCATTGCTTTATTTCTTCCAAGGTTGACACGTCATCATCGCTGTTGTATTCTGAATCCCCATCATCACCTGCAAGATTTAACGGAGTTAATCTTTTATCATGTATTGAATGCAAATTATCATACCTAAGTTCTGTCTGAGCTGTCTGTCCAACTGTTACAACAGTTTCAGCGACAGTTTCTTTGCACTCGCTTATCGGAGTAGTTCCTTCGTAGGCCTCTTGTAGAACATCCCATGCCTCCTTTGCTGATTTGCACATTGATATCAATTTGAATTGGTCGTCATCGATACAACTCAAGATAGCATTGGTTGCCTTGGAATTATGATCTGCTATTCGTACTTCTTCATCACTCCACTTTTCTTTTGGCGTTTGAATGATCTCGTGTGACTCATTCATTGAGGTAGGAGGTGTCCAACCAATTAGAATCGCGCGCCAAGCCCATTCGTCAATAGATTTGATGAACATCTTCATCCTTATTTTCCAATCATAGTAGTTCAATTCACCCAAGACAGGTGGTAGGAATGCGCCTTCCCGATGATTATTCATATCTGCACAAAAAAAATAAAAAAAATTAAATCCCAAAATCTCACTAAGTGTATCTAGTGACAGGCTCTGATACCAATTGTTAGAATTTATTTCGTGCAGATATAAATTATTTGTGTCAGATTCAGTTTTTCGTTACTGTTGCGTGAAGTGTTGCAACAGTTCGTGAAACAGTTCGTAAAAATAGAAATAAACGAGACACAAATTTTAATGTGGTTCGGATACAATTGTACCCTACATCCACGGGGACCTGCAAATAAAATTTACTAATTTTTAGTTTTACGAATACAATAATAGGACTTAATCAAAATAAAAAGACTCCCTCTTTGTTGACGCCGTTCTTGTATACTACGCTGAATTATAAATCTTCAATTTGCAGCACGTCCCTTGCTCCGCACGGTTGAACTCCCTTCAACGCTGAATCCCTCAGTCGGCGGATCGATCTCCTCCCGAGATCTGTTTAAGCCCCTCTCCCGAAGAACCGATCTTCTTTTTATATAGAAGAAGCAAACTTGTGATACTTCTTGAATCTTGGTGTCTTCACCACAAAGCCTTGAAGCCGATATATTTTCTATGAAAATCACGTATCACGATGGAACAATAAAAAACGAGAGGAAAAATATTTTCTGTGAACTCTCGATCAAAGACGTTCCGGGAGCAGCAAAGAAAAGAGAAATCTTTTTCTCTCAAAATAAAAGCGTAAGATCTGTTGTGCTCTGCTCCCTTATTTATACGTCATATGAGAACCTGTAAGATTCAAATAATTAAAAGACGTATAAGAATCACAAAAGATATTTAATAATGGGATAATGCCTTATCACAAGATATTTAAATCATAATCTAATTCTAATTTCCATATAAAATAATATCTTAATTAATGACAACATGTAAACCAAGGAAACCACTTCTTCCCTTTTCTTCTAAAAACACACGGCAACATGGAAGACTTGTTGCCCAAGACTTTGAGAATAATTAGACTCCAATTTTGATTCTAACAATAGGAGACCTACACACAAGAAAGTCTTGGGTTAAAATAAGAATAACTCTTTATAAGAATAATTCCTATTATAAATCAATTAATGACAAATTAAAAGAATTAAAAGCTTCAAGGACTCTTCCCTTCTTTAGCTCACTGTATGTGCAAACTTGTGGCACAAGTTTCATCTAATTCTCGTATAATTAGAATCCAAGGGATTCTAACAATCTCCCCCTTTGTCGTTGATTGATTATAATCATTTACTACCGCTGAGTAAAAACTCATCATCTCCATCTCTTTTAGCAACAAGAGTCCCATCAACTGCTGCAATAGTGAGTGCCACAGTTTCAGCAACTAGAGTCCCATCAACTGCTGCAATAGTGAGTGCCACAGTTTCAGCAACTGTTCCCACAGTAGTGGCTTCGGTAGGTGGTTCACAACGGAGTCAGCTCCCCCTGCATGTGTATCTCCCTCTGTGAATGATCCTTAGGCAGCTCCTCTTGTAAATGCATTCATTCTTCCCCTTTGCTTACTCGGCTTGATAGACTTGGAAGGCGGTGGATGACAACGTGGTAAATTATCCACGTGATAAGAGACTCAGCAAATAACGTCGGCATTAGCTCCTCCTTTTATATTCTTGTGAAGCTCTGGAGAAATCAAACAAGGAAACCAATTAATGACAATTACCACAATAATAATAAAAAGATGGAATTCCTTCTATTTTGGATAGACACGTTCAGGTGATTAATATGGAGAGATAATTTATTTCTTCTCAAATTATCTAATGAGATAACTAAGGAAATATGTTCCTCATATTAATACACATCTCCATAGAATTCCACTTGGTGTTGTGGACTTAGAATCCCACCGAGATTCTAACACTCTCCCCATTTGGCATTGATTGGTCAGAACATTTACTCCCCCTAAATATATGATATATATATGCATGAACAAGAGTCAGCAAATTCAAAATAACATCTGCACATATAAACTGTTGCAACAGTTCATCGAACTGTATGAGCTCTTAGCAAAAATAACCTAGAAAAGCAGATACTCAAAATGGTTCAAATAAGCAGGGAACAAAAGGATATGCAGTAACAAAATCAACTTCCCACAAAAAATATATGAAGTAGTAGAATCAACTTCCCTTCACAATACTCGTCAACTATGCCAATAGCTGAATGAATTCCTCATGAATTTCTGCATTATTCCAACAGCTGCTCAACAGTTGTCTGAACTCCCCCTGCATTCATGTATTGTTCCAGCAACTGTCGGATGCACTGTAGCAACAGTTCTCGGAACTCCCCCTGTGTTCATGCCAGCGTTGTTGTTATTTTCTCCCCCTGTGTTCATGCCAGAGTTTGGAAGATAGTATAAAAGTGTTATTGATGATTATTTAAATCGTGTCCTTAATCGAACTTATTACAAGACTTTATATAGGAAGATCTTGCTTCCTATTTTAACTCACTTTAATTGCGTTGAGATTTACATTAATTGCTCCATTACTAATAATAATTACATATTTTCCTTATTTATTCGGGAACAGTATCTCCGAGTCTTCTGCTTCTAACGGTTCTCGTTCATTTCGCACTTACCACTTCCTACTACTCTTTTTATTCGAGCTGAGACGTAGCTATGTACTTTACCCATGCAAGCTATATGTCAACGATCTCTATAATGTTAAGCTCTTCACCGGCTAACATCTGGCCCGCCATTGTTCTTGTCCTTCATTGAGTTTTTGGCCCAATAAGCTCAGTTCTGAAGGTGCGGTCCAAGCCCACTTCCTTGGCGTCCGAGGAACTCTTCTTTTGGCGCTCTTCTCTTTCCTAGTGGCGAGCTCTTTACTGTCTATAACTTCTGATAATAGCCCGTCGACCCCTTAAATCCTATTACTTCTCATGGATCACTTTATTTCGTCTTGAGAGCCCGACTTTGGGGTAAGTTTGGCCCAATCTTGCCAAACTGACCCCATCAGGGGCAAAATGGGATTTACACTTCTAATGCATGATGTCAGCTTATAGTATTGGAGTTTGATGCAGTTTTACAATTGCTTTACGTGATCCAGGGTAAAATGACTCTGCAGTATGCCCTCAAAGTACGAACTAAGGCAAAATCTGATTTACCTTTTCAATTTTGATGTGAGCTTGATTATAATTAATTAGTCACTAACCATATAACTTCAATTGACCTAATAATAACAGTCCTGGGAATTGAGAAAGCCTTGATGTATCCAATGAATACAATAAAGGCCAAGTACAAACCAAAGGTCATTAGAATAATGGTATAAAAACTTCTACCAGGACAAAAATCGTTAGAGAACACACAATTCCGCCAATCAATTAGTTTTCAATTCAACAACTATGTCTGTGACAACAGCAGCAGATGGTATGATAATTTTAACAAAATTATATCTATTTTTTTTATTTCATTGTCTTAATTGTATATGTATGTGATTCTGTTTCGTTTACTAGAATTGGCCAACATGGAAACAAGAGAGGCATCGCCTGCACATTTCTTAATCAAGATTGAATCCTTCTCCTTGCTTGAAAAGTGCGGAATCGATAAATACGAGACTAGAGAATTTTCTACTGGAGAATCTAAGTGGTGCGTATATATTATATTCTCTATTAAGCATTAGTTCATATGGTTGCAAATTAGAAAAGTAATTAGTTGATTTTAATTTGGAACTAATTGCATGTTCAGGAAACTAATAATCTATCCTGATGGAGATGATGACAAAACAAAAGATTGCAACGACTATATTTCTGTACACTTGGCTATAGCGAACACAAGTTCTTTGCCTGCAAATTGGGAAGTCAATGTTGTATTTAGCATCTTTCTCTTTAATCATATATCTACCAATTATCTCTCTTCACTAGGTATACTTTTTCTTCCTCTTTATAGTATAATTTCCGTAGTATGATTTATAATTGTACTAATTATTTGCCAAGTATGACATGTGGCAGGAAGAACAAGACGTTTCCTAGGAATGAAATCCGAATGGGGAATTCCAAAATTTATCTCTAAGAAAATTCTATTGGACCCGTCAAATGGATACCTAATTAACGACAGTTGTGTGTTTGGTGCCGAGGTTTTTGTCATCAAAAGTGAAACAGTCACTGAGTGTCTGTGTTTAATGAATGTTGATAATCCTTACAAGCGCGATTGGAAGATTCCAAACTTCTCTCAACTGGGTGATGTTTAGGAATCTGAAAAGTTCATCGCTGGAGACTAAAAATGGTACCGTCTTTTTAACATTACTACTATATTAATTTTCTAAAAATGTAATTAATATGACATGATTAACATTAATTTGTATAAATTTAGGAAAATTTGTCTTTACCCTAAAGGTAATGGAGAAGCAGCTGGACGAGGAGTATCTATCTATTTATACTATGTTGGCTTGGAAAGTGTCAAGGCATGTTATACCATAAAGATCAAAAACCAGGTTTCTGATGAACACAAGAATCGAATTAGTAAGTTATTGCATCAGTGATTTATAGTATACCACATTATGAACACGAGATTATAAATTAACTAGTCGAAATTGAATTCCCGGAGTTTCTGAATTGACTATTCTTAATATCAATTTATATATGTTTTTGCATTTCCTGGAACTATTTGTTGTCTGAATAAACGGTCGATATTAGAGCATATAGGGATAATGGGATTAAACTGCACTTCATTATCTAACTACAGTAGAACCTCGATAAATTAATAATCTCGCTTAATAATAGTTTTTTTCTGATCCCGGCTTAGTAAAAACCTACTAAATGATTAGTTCGATAATTTAATATTTCACTAAATTAATAGAATTTTGTTAGTCCTATAAAGTTTTAAGTGTACATTAATTAGTATTGTTTCGTAAGTGTTTCTTGAATTATTATTTCTCATTAAATACACACTTTTGTTTTGCAGTTGCTAACTGGTTTTCAGCTTCCGATACTAATTGGGGATGGCCTTCATTCATTGAGGTTGCAACTATGAATGATCCTAAGAAAGGATTCATTGTGAACGACTCTTGTCTTTTGGACATTGAAATCTCTATCCTAGCTGTTGCAAAACAATAACTTTTATATATATATATATATATATATATATGCTAATTTCCATGTACTGCGTCACTTTAGTTTTCTTACATGAAGTGTTAATTTACTACTCGAAATAGTGCGACCAAAAGTTGATATGCTACAAAGCAATTTGTTGTTTTTGCTAATGTTAATGTAAATGCTTAAACTATTATGTTAAATGCTAATACAAATCATAATGGTAAAATTAATGCTAATACTAGTACTTATACTAATATTGATTCTGTAACTTATATTGATGCAAATGTTGATGATACTCATGATACTGATACTGATACTCATGATAGTAATGCTAATACTGATATTGATACTAATAATAATATTCATGATATTAATATTGATACTTATACTCATGATATTAATACTAATACTTATACTCATGATACTGATTCTGATACTTATACTGATTATACTGATACTCATGATACAGATACTGATAGTGAGATTGATATTGATATTGATGTTGATACATATACTCGTGATACTGATGTTGATACGATATTGATATTGCTACTGATATTGGTACTGATATCGATATTGATATTGATGTTGATACTAAGACTAACACTGATCCACACACTGACGTTGACACTAATACTCGTACTCACACTGGTACTTAGACTAATAGTGGTATTCATGCTAATATTGATATTCATATCGATACTCATACTAACACTAATATTGATGCTTAGTATGAACATTAGCATTAATATTAGTATATACTAATATTAAATACTAATATTAATGCTAATGTTCATACTAAGCATCAATATTAGTGTTAGTATGAGTATTAGTATTAGTATTAACAATAGTCTAATTGGTATTATTACTAGTATTAGTGTTTGTATTAGTATGAATATTAGTATTGATATCAGTTTTTCCGCCGTTGACGTCGGTCAATGCCGGTCTGTGGCATAGATTTATTATTTTTTCATTGTTCTATCAAATTTTTTTCTTAACATATCTTACCTTATAAAAACAGTAATATTACTGTATTCCACATAAATATCAAACACAGTAGTGTCAAACACAGTAATATTACTATATTATTGTCTAACATATTAATATAAAAAAGCGCAAGATACTAATATTTATGTGTGACACAATTATGTTACAAAATAATATTGGTTTGTAACACCGTAATATTATTATGTTAACCAATAAACCAATTTTTTTTTAATATTAATGTGCTTGACAATAATATTAATTAATATACTAGACAATAATATTACTATCAACGATATTAATATTACTCTGTTGGCGGGTCAATGGTGAGAATAAAAATCGAATTGTCCTTAAAAAATAAGTCAATGCCACAGACCGACACGAAATTTCAATTCGAAAAAAAATTACTGTCTCCAGCAGTTATTTAACTGTCGAAGATAGTAATTTAACTGTTAATTGATTTTTTTTTCTTTTTTTTTTTTAATTTTTTTTTCTTAAAAATAAGTATTTTGTATTAATATTACTGTCTTGACTGCTAAATTACTGTCTCACACAGTAATATTACTGTTTGGGACAGTAATATTAGTAATATTACTGTTCGGAAATAAAATATTCATAATATTACTGTCCCAAACAATAATATTACTGTCTGAGACAGTAATCACTACAACAAAAAACATCTTTGTAGACACAAAAAAATGCCCCAATATATATTATTTTGGGACATTTATTCTTTTAGGGGCAAATAAAACATATGTCGCGTAGTTGTGTGTCGCAATAGCCTGTGGGGCATTTATTAAATGTCCCTACAAGTTTATCTTCTGAGGACACTCATATATGTCCCAATAAATTGTTTTTGAGACACAAATATGTATCCTCTTAATAAATCCATGTTTTTGCTTAATTATCCTTTTGGGACACTTACGTAGACGTAGAGACATTTATTTATGTTGCAATAATTTGATGTTAGGACACTATACATGACATTATATGTATACTGCATATCCTGCTAGGATTATTAAAATATACACGAAATATAAATGTAAACAACAAACAAAATATAACACTCTCGACTTTAATTAATCAAAAATTCAAATGTATCTGATCAGTCAAGTCATAGTACTGAATATCATAATAAGAATCATAATCCTATAACATAGAATCCGAATATCAGGATTAATCGATTAACTAATATTCTTATCTCTAACACTAGAAACTTAATGAGGATGATTCCCTCCCTATCATATTCTAGATGGCTTGGATCAACAATGAAACTAATCAATCAAAGCAACTGCATAAGCAACCTGCAGGTACAAAATTACACATTACTTAGTGCAATAAAAAACCAAGTTATAATAACAATACTTTCAGTAATGAGTAAACATATAAAAACAAAACGTAACATAAGATATCCCACAAAAGTGTACCTCTCATCAATAAGTACCACAAACAATTAGAAAACTTATACTATACCGAAACAAGCACTTGAAGAAACATGGAAAAAACAAAGAAGAATTTGAACTGTATTGAAAGATTAAGATTAATAAAACTATTTGTATTCTTAACCATTTACAAACGTTACTTTATCAACTTGCCCCCTTTGACTCATCCAAGTATCAACCAAATAATAATGATCAACTCTTATTATTCGGCAAAAGCAAAACATGGCAGAAGGTTCTAGTTATCCTTATTGAGATTCAATGGAAAATGAGCAGGATATCCAAATAAATGATTATTCTTCACATTAACTCTCTCCAAAGATCAATTTTCTTTTAAGTATAAACAACTGATAACCAAATCTAATAGACTACTCGATATAATAGCCAACCAACATAAGATGATAATATACAAAATGAAAATAAGTTACAAAAAATAGGGGAAAAAGAAAACATACGAAAGAAAGAGGCAATCGATAACAAGTTAAAAAAACAAGGAAAAAGGGAAAATATACCAATGAAAGCGGGCAATTGATATGTACTCGAAGAGCCTTTCCAATTATATGAATATCAGGAGGAAATCATTCGTCTCTTTCTTTTTGCCTAACATCAAGAATCTCAATTCAATAACTCGTAACAAAAATAAGCAGAAGACAAGGAGAAAATAAAAGAAAACATACCAAAAAAATGTTCAATCAATATGTATTCCAAGAGTTATCCAATTGTTTGAGCATATGTGTGTGAGAAACTTATTCTTGCCTCTTTGTTCAAATGGATATCAAAACGCTCCAACTCAATCAATACCTTCTGCCAAAAAGAAACAAAATAAGGGATAAACATAATGCAAAAGTAAACCTAACCTTTAGCCATGTTTCTAGTCTGAATGCAAAAGTAAACCTATCATTTTGCCATGTTTCTAGTCTGAATGAAAATCCTTGAAACTTTGTTCTTGCAAGACATATAACACAAAACATAAGAAAATGGGTAAGTTCAACAAACAATCTAGTGACAGAAAATGATAATGGACATCCCTTGAGGACTTAAGTACAATACAAAGAATATGAACGATTAACCTTATAAGGAACTATAACGGAAACGAAATAATACTTGAATAGTCTTGACTATCAGCCTTCCCCTGTAGCAACCAAACATCTTCAAACAATTATAAAAAAAATAGATTGCAAAATAATAGTCAGTATCATCAAAATTTAAACAAAGTAAATAGGTTGCTGATTTGGTCCGTAGGTCTTCGTCTTCCTCAAGCCAGCTCCGTTCGTACTCCGGTTAATGGACCTGCAACGCCGGGAGGGGTTCCCGGCGGGAAAACTCCGACGATCAAGTCAGTGATCGGAACAAAGACGTATATGTAATGTAATAGTAATTAGTGTATATATTTCTCGTGTGTGTGCGTATGTTGATTCTCTTATTTATAGATGAGGAAAGCTTGGCCTTCAAGGCTTTCCTTTTTTAGGGTTTCTCTTTTCCCCCAAGTCATGTATCTTGGGCCTGTATTGTCCTGGGCTCGCCTTACCTCGTTTTGGTATTGGGCTGGCGAGTTAAGGTACTCCCACGTGGTTCCGAGGTTCGCGCCATATGACGACTTCGCTCATAGTACCGAGCTAAGTCATCATGGGTTCTTCATTATGGGCCTATCATATTGGGCTTAACCTAATGGGCTTATGCTTATTTGTTACTTGTCAAACTAGCCCATATCAACTACTCCCCCTACTCCTTATTTATAATACGAGTTTGCTCCTTCTTACCTCGTGTTATAAGTACGGAGTACGAGGTGCGAGCTCGGACTTTGGTTCACGTCTGGTTGATGCACGCAACCTTTCCACTTTTCCTCCATTTAATTACTCTGACATCCCGTGTGGTCGATTCGAGTTCCCCAGGTCATCATGGAAAAATTTCAATCAGTGCTTTCAGCGTCGGATTTGAGGCATTCTGCATTGAATCTTGGCCGCCCGAAGAAACGGTTATGATTGACCTTCCCTTTTCCCTAGGTCATTATTGAGGAATTCCAATCGGCGCCTCTTGCATCGGATTCGGGGTGACCTACTTTGAATCTTGTCCATCCGAATAGACGGTCACGATCGAGCTTTCTCCTTTTCCTTCTTCTATAAATACCTGGCCCTTGCCATTTTTTTAAGATTTTTCCTTTTTCCACCCTCGTGCTTTCTCTTCTCTTATTACTTCTTCTCCGGCGAACCTGCTTTTCCGAGACAGAGATCTTATCCTTCGTGCCCATTTTCTACCCTGACAAAGGTACTACTTCTTTCCCCCATCTCTTATTACCCCCGCCTTTACTCTTCGAATTGATAATGTCTGCCCGTTCTCCCGATCCTTTCGGCCAAAGAGTGCCCTCCGGGGAGGGGGGTGAAAACCCCGCTTTTTCTATTTCTTCCTCGTCGGAGGAGGGACCTTACTTCTCCCCTTCGGGCAAACTTTTAGAACGGCCCAAGAAGAGGGGCAGAAAAGAGATTTCGTCTTCTGCGAGGAGTAGTTCTCCTTCCTTATCTGAAGGACGGGATCCGGATGACCAGTGGGGACCTAGTACCTTAAGCGAAGTAGATCTAGCTAACTTAGTTCGTGACATAGGCCTCCCTACCGATGTCGAGTTAATTCTGCCTTCGCGAGATGATCGCCCTCTAAACCCTCCTTTAGGCTTTAGTACTTGGTTTTCCGAGCAGTTCTACTTTGGTCTTTCTTTCCCCATCTCGCCTTGGTTCTCTGAAATTGCCCAACTATGTAATGTATCCCTCAACCAATTCCACCCTCACGCTATAATAATCATGACCGGATTTCGCATGCTGTGCGCCTGGTCGGGGGTGACTCCCACACCAGCTCGCTTTCGGAGCGTCATGGTTTTAAAGAATTCGAGTCCCTTCCATGTCTCCATCTCGGCCCGTCCGGGTTTCAAAATACTGATGCCACCTAACAAAACCGATGGGTGGCAAGGTCACTATTTCTTTGCCAGGAACCCTGTTGACACCCCCTATTTGTGTCCTTGGCTCGCCACCCTGCCCGAGAAGAAAAGGGGGAAACCTTTAGTGATTGATGAATGTTTATTAAAAATGATATCCCACTTTCAACCGAGCTACGGCGTCCCGGATAGCCTCACCAGCTTTCCGCCGATGCTTCGCCACTTCTACTTTCACGACAACGGCACGTACTCCCTAACCCGGGAAGATTTAGGTGGGTTTGGTTGCGATACATGCCTTTATCCCGGTTTATTGTGTTATCTCGGATACGTATTTTCGTCGTCTCATTAGTTCCGCGTCTATTTATTCTGCGCCTCATTTACTCATCCTATTTTTTCAATTTTGTGGACAGATTTAAGGATGAAGAGGATGTTCCGAGGTGACAAACCGGCTACTCGTCCATTCGAGCCGGAGCCTGGGTTCGAAGCATTCGAGTTCCAGCGTCCTCTGGTCGCTGAACCTGAAAAGCACTCCTCGGAGGAGGGATCTTTAAGACCCAGGCCTTCCAAGAAAAGCGCCGCGCCTCCTCGCGCCCGAGGTGGACCACGTACTGAGGATTCTGAACCTCCCAGGCGGTCTTCTGCCATAGTTCTGGCCTCGTCGCCACCTCCTCCTTCAACCGAAGAAACGGTGGAAAAAGAAACTGCTCCGAAGAAGCGGAGAACTGACCTGGCCCTTGGGGCGGCTGGGTCGTCCTTGCCTGCCGGTTTTGGGCTTCATCTCTGCCGCAACGCGGAGAATGCCATTGCTGCATGTCGGTCTTTGGCCTTTCCCACCGACATTGCCCATTTCGGGCAGATGAGTAAAGGCGACCGTCTCGAGCTACTTCTTCACAACATTACGCAGGTTTGTCTTATTTCGGATTATGCGAACCAATTCCTTAGTTTCATGCTCTTTATTCAGGGTTAACTTTGTTTGAATCTCTTACGTATGTAGCAATTTGCCATCGCCTTCTCGGGTCCTTTGGGATGGGACGACGTCTCGCGCGAGGCGTACGACAACCAAAGAAAAGAAGTGACTCAACTGCGAAAAGAAGTTCGAGGTCTGAAGGAGAGTTTGGCGATGTCAGAGTCGTCGAAAGAGGGGCTCTTTGCCGAAGTGAAGAGGCTGTCGGAGAGGGAGAAGATTCTTGAGGCTGAAAAGGACTCCCTTGCATCCCACAATGCCACCTTAGAGGAGAAAGCTAAGGGACTGTCTAACGAGTTGTTCGCGGCCGGAGTACAGGCTTCCACTAATTTCACCGAAGGGGTGAAGGAGGGACAGAGGCTGTTCCCGGGGTCGCCCGAGGGTCTTCGCTTCATCGAGGAGTTCGTTCGTCGCTTCTTTCACCGGCTATGGCGTTCGACTACTTTCACTCGGGAGGCTTCGGGTTTAGCTCGCTTCTTCTTCTCTTTGGCGGTTGCGGCTGTACGGAAGAGGCTGGGTGGTGCGGGCATCGAGTTCCCGTTGGTGGAAAGTGAATTGGCTGAGGACCTCCCCGATGACGTGATTCCGGGTTTTGAGGGGGATGTTAATGAAGATCCCAATTTGGAATGGTGGAGGCCGGTTTACCAGGGCCTCGTCGAAGAGTTCTCCCGTCAAGGGGCCATTACCGACTTCGCCGGAGACATTGGGGCCCTTGGGACAGTGACCATTCCAAACGATGTGCAGCCGGAACTCGTCTCACCGTCCCCTCCAGATGCTGAGAATCGAAGTGAAACAGACGCGGCGGTCCCGAAGTGAAGACTGCCAAAAACTTAGCCATTTTCTTGCTTTCATTTTGGTTATGTATTTTTAAACATTACTCTCTTTATTTCCTTTCGCCATGTATCCTTAACAATTTCTCCGTTTTTCCATATGCTTGAGATGTCTTTATTCGCTTTTATGTCTGTGTTGTTTTGGACTTCAGACTTAGTCTGTCAATATCCCCACTGATCTTCAGTAGTGTTTATCCCTTAAGCTTATCCATCAGTTCAATCTTGTACCACTCCTATATTTTAACTTAGTACCCAATCTTAATATTTTGCTTACGAATACGCGAGTTAACGCCACAATGAAACACGCGAGTTAACGCCACAATGAAACACGCGATTTAATGCCACAATAAAACACGCGATTTAACGCCACAATAAAACACGCGAGTTAACGCCACAATGAAACACGCGATTTAACGCCACAATAAAACACGCGAGTTAACGCCACAATGAAACACGCGAGTTAACGCCACAATGAAACACGCGATTTAACGCCACAATAAAACACGCGATTTAACGCCACAATAGAACACGCGATTTAACGCCACAATGAAACACGCGAGTTAACGCCACAATGAAACACGCGAGTTAACGCCACAATGAAACACGCGAGTTAACGCCACAATGAAACACGCGATTTAACGCCACAATAGAACACGCGAGTTAACGCCACAATGAAACACGCGAGTTAACGCCACAATGGAACACGCGAGTTAACGCCACAATGAAACACGCGAGTTAACGCCACAATGAAACACGCGATTTAACGCCACAATAGAACACGCGAGTTAACGCCACAATGAAACACGCGATTTAACGCCACAATAAAACACGCGATTTAACGCCACAATGAAACACGCGAGTTAACGCCACAGAAGAACACGCGATTTAACGCCACAATAAAACACGCGATTTAACGCCACAATGAAACACGTGAGTTAACGCCACAATGAAACACGCGATTTAACGCCACAATGAAACACGCGAGTTAACGCCACAGAAGAACACGCGATTTAACGCCACAATAAAACACGCGATTTAACGCCACAATGAAACACGCGAGTTAACGCCACAATGAAACACGCGATTTAACGCCACAATAAAATACGCGAATTAACGCCACAATGAGATACGCGAGTTAACGCCACAGTTATAACTTAAGTAAATAACACAAGTACTTTTTTAACGTGGAAACCCTCCAGATAAGGAGAGAAAAAACCACGGGGCCTAGCCCAGATCGGAAAATGGATGTTTATTAATGGTTTTTTGTGCGTACAAGGTGTGTCTCAATCTTATTGACTACCTGCCCCCCCTTTTTTTTTTTTTTTTTTTTTTTTTTTTTTTTTTTTTACGCGAAGAAGCGTTTCAGATGTATTATGTTCCAAGCCCGAGGTAACGGCTTCCCGTTGATGTCTGCCAACTCATACCCTCCGCCGGCCAAACACCTGGTGACTGTGTATGGTCCTTCCCAATTAGCCTCCAACTTTCCCGTGTGTTTTAGCGCGTCAGCTCGTCGCAAGACGAGGTCTCCGATCTGGAATGAGCGGGACCGCACCCCCTGATCATACCGAGCTTTGATCAAGTTTTTACTTCTTTCCATGTGCAAATACGCCGTTTCCCGGAGATCGAAAACTTCATCCAGCTGTGATCTTAAAGCATCATCGTTTGTTACTTCGTCAAATGCGGCGATGCGGAGCGTGTCCATTGCCACTTCGACCGGTATAACTGCTTCAGTTCCATAGGTTAACCGGAACGGTGTTTCGCCAGTAGCTGCTTTGGTTGTGGTCCGGTAAGACCAGAGGACGGAGGGCAACTCGTCTACCCAACTTCCACCTAGCTCGTCTAATCTTTTTTTCAACCCATTGACAATGGTCCGGTTTACGGACTCCACTTGTCCATTGGCCTGGGGGTGCGCTACTGCTACAAATTTTTGTGCAATTTTCATCTCTTCGCACCACGCTCGAATTTTCTTGCCGTTGAACTGAGTGCCGTTGTCCGATACAAGGCTTCGAGGTAGGCCAAACCGACAGCAGATATTTTTCCAAATGAAGTGCATGACCTCGTCTTCTGAGATTTTCGATAAGGCCTCGGCTTCAACCCACTTGGTAAAGTAGTCTACCGCAACAATGATGAACTTTTTTCGGCCAGTAGTTTGAGGGAATGGTCCCACCAGATCGATTCCCCATTGGGCGAAAGGGCATGGAGCACTCATGATGGTCATTTCCTCCCCCGGCTTGTGGATGAGCGAGGCATATTATTGGCACTGTACGCAGTGTTGAACATATCGGTGCGTGTCCTTCTTCATGCCAGTCCAGTAATATCCGGCCCGATGCAATTTCTGCATGAGGGCCCGAGCTCCTCCATGCTCACCACAACCACCTCGATGTACTTCATCCAGAACATGCTTTATCTCCTGCTTTCCCAGACACCTTGCATCTACTGTGGTGAAGTTCCTTTTATATAATGTCCCATGCCGTACGTAAAAGTGCCTTGCCTTATATGCCAAGCGGTGCTGTTCTCTCTTGGTGCCAGCTCGCTCTCCTCTGAAGTATTTGAACAAAGGCGTTCTCCAATCGGGCTCTTCGTCTATTACCATTATGCCCGGTGTTGGGGTAGGGGCAATAAGGATAGTGATCTTTCTTTCAATACAATCGACGACTGACGAGCCGACTTTAGCGAGGAAGTCAGCTCGCTGGTTGTCGTTTCTCGGAATTTGATGCATGGTACAGACCTCAAAAGTTTCTTGTACAGCTCGGGCTTTATTTACATAACTCTTCATTCTATCGTTTTTTATTTCGTAGTCCCCTTCGAGTTGGTGTATTACCAATTGAGAGTCGGAGTATATTCGCACCACTCGCGCTCCGAGCTCTTGAGCGATCTCCATACCTCGGATAAAAGCTTCATACTCTGCTTCATTATTGGAGACCCGAGGTAACCTAACGGCAAACTCGACTTCCGTTCCAGTGGGATCAATAACTATTATCCCTGCCCCCGCTCCCGAGGTCGTAGATGAACCATCCACGTAAATTTTCCACTCTTTTTCGATGGGTATCCTGGTGGTTTCTCGGATGAAATCTGCCAGCGCCTGTCCTTTGACCGAGGTACGGGGTTGATATTGAATCTCGTACTGTCCCAGCTCGATGGCCCATTTAACAATTCGCCCTGACGCGGTAGGTTGACCTAGGGTCTGCCGAAGGGGTAAGCTTGTGCGAATCACCATGGTATGCGACAGGAAATAAGGCCGGAGTCGTCGCGTAGTGAGGACCAGCGCGTACGCTATTTTCTCGACTTCAGAATATCGGCTTTCCGACGTAGTGAGGATCTTACTAGTATAGTAGATCGGTCTTTGTTGATTATTAACTTCCTTAAACAAAACCGAACTGATGGACTCATCGCCCACTGACAAGTATACAAACAGGGTTTCGCCCTTTTCAGGGGTGCTAAGAATCGGCAGGCAAGTAAGAGATCGTTTTAATGCTTCGAATGCGAGCTGGCATTCGGTGGTCCATTCGAACTGAGCTGTTTTCCTTAGTACTTTGAAGAAAGGCAGGCTCTTATCAGCCATTCGCGATATAAACCGAGCTAGGGCTACAACTTTTCCTGCCAAGGACTGGACTTCCTTGATGGAACGAGGAGGTGTCATCTGAAGTACGGCCTCCACTTTATCTTGGTTTACCTTGATGCCTTCCCGATTAACAATGTATCCCAGGAACTTTCCAGCTTGTACTGCGAATGCACACTTAGCAGGGTTTAACTTCATTCCATATAAACGAAGAGTTGCAAAGGTCTCAGCTAGGTCTGCGAGATGCGTAGAGCGCCTCTTGCTTTTAACCAACATGTCATCAACATAAACTTCAATGTTGCGTCCGAGTTGGGCCCGAAACATCCTATCCATCAATCGTTGATACGTGGCTCCTGCATTTTTCAGGCCGAAAGGCATCACCACGTAACAGTAAGTCCCCGTGGCGGTGACAAAACTTACTGCTGGCTGGTCCTTTTCGTCTAGCGGAATTTGGTGGTATCCCTGCGAGGCATCCATCATACTAAGTAGCTCGCATCCAGCAGTGGCATCTACAAGCTGATCTATGCGAGGTAAAGGATAATCGTCTTTCGGGCAAGCCTTATTTAAGTCCCTGAAATCGATACACATTCGCCATTGGCCATTGGCTTTCTGTACTAACACCGCATTGGACAGCCATGTAGGGAACTGAATTTCCCGGATGTGTCCGATTTCCAGAAGTCGTTGAACTTCCTTCAGTATGATTTCGTCTTTTTCTGTACCGAAGTGTCGCCGTTTTTGCTTGACGGGCCTGCATTCGGGTCGTAAATTAAGCCTGTGTACAGCAGTTCGCGGTGATATACCGGTCAAATCACTTGGTTGCCAAGCAAAAACATCTTCATTAGACCGCAATAACGCTATCAACTCGTCCCGAAGAGGTAGTTCTAAATCCTTACTTATCCGGGTTTGTTTCATCATCCCGGGGACGAGGTCGATTGTCATCAATTCGTCCATGGGTTGTACATGATTAACTTTATCCTCTGGATCAACTCGGGGGCGCTTCTCGTCTCCCAAATCTTCTTTGGTGAGGGTATCGCGCCGGCCTTTCTCTGCTATCTTAACCATTTCGACATAACACGATCTCGATTGGGCTTGGTCGCCCCTGACCTCTCCCACCATTCCATCAATTGGAAACTTAAGCTTTTGATGAATGGTCGAAGGGACTGCCCGAAAGGTATGTAACATGATTATTTTTGAGGCTACCGAGATGACGTCTCCTAGCCCGGTGAGTATCTCCTCCCGTAGGGCCTCCTGAAATCATCTGAATGTACCCTCTCTTCGGCGCTGGCGGTGGGGGCGGTGCTCGTGGCGGGTTCCCGAACTGGGCTTCACGCTTTTGTCCCCGAGGTGAATCTATCTTCACAAAATCCCCGATCTTGTTATCTCTGATGAGACGTTCCACTTCGTCTTTCAGATGTGCGCAGTCGTCGGTCGTATGTCCGTATTCATTATGAAAACGGCAAAAAGTACCCAATGTCGGATCTCAACGGGGGGCTCCGCGAGCGGTTCGAGGCCACCGCAGATCGGCTCTCTTCTCGATCGCGTACAACACCTGGGACAGAGGAGCCGTAAGGGGCTGATACGATTGGAATCGTGATCCCTTAGCGTCTGAGGCGATACCTCGGCCGGGGGTACTAGCATCCCTCCGAGGTAACAGTGGTTCTTTGACTCTTTTTACTTCGTTGGCTCACGTGTTCGCGGGTTGGTGAGATTCTTCTACTTTCTGCTGCCGGGCTTCTTCTAAGTTAATGAACCTAGATGCCCTCTCTAGGAGATGGTCAAAATCGGGCGAAGGTTCCAGCGCCAAAGCTCGGAAAAACTCATCATCTCTCAGTCCTTGCGAAAGAGCTGCCATGAGCACCTCGTCGCTGGTAGTGGGGACTTCTAAGGTAGCCGAAGTGAATCGTTTGATATAGTTTCTGAGACTTTCTTTCTCCTTCTGACGAACGCTAAATAGTGACAGAGAGGTCTTCTTACACTTCTTCGAGCTAGCAAACTGGTTCATGAAAGCTTTGGCAAGTTGTTCAAAAGATCGGATGGTTCCGGCAGGTAACAGACCGAACCATGCTTGGGCCGGACCTGCTAGAGTGGTGACTATTCAGTTGCCAAAAGAATAGTCAGTATTATCAAAATTGAGCACTGTATTATAACACAAATCCAAAATCACTAATTCAATTGTAGACTCCAGAGAAAGAGCCTTGACTAGATGATGCAAAAATCCTATTCCGGTATCTTTTTTGTCGAATTTAAATGTTCTTTAAAACCTAGTTTCAAATGATTAACACATATGCGAGAAAGACAAAAATCGATTGCCGTCAAATCGAAAATGGGGGCAAACATTCCTAGCCCTAACCTCTTTTTGCCGAACGTAAATTGTCTGTAAACCCTAATCTCAAAAGATTAAAACGATTGGGGGAGAGAGAATCAGAAGAGAGAAGAGAGAACAGAGGAACTGACCTTCATAATTTTTTACTCAATAAAATCTCTGCTTTGAGAAGATGTGATGTTAGGTGCAGACGAAATGAGTGTTGGGAGATGAAATGGGGTGGAAAGTAGATATAAACTAATAAATAAGACTTTCCTCTAAAAAAAGGAAATTTTATATTTATTTCTTTACTTCTTTTTTATTATTTTTTACGGTAATTTAGTATGGAGGTATAATTGTCCCTAGAGGTTTGGTAATTGGGGCTATATGACAAACACCCCTCATTCCATTTTGACTTCATGATAAATCCATTTTTTAATCCAAAATTTGACATAAATCCTTCCAAGCTCAATTATCCAAAATGCCCCTAATATACTCTCTCTCTCAAATTACTCCCACAAATCTCACGTTACGTCATTTAGTTTTTTTCTTTTTCATTCTTTCTTTTCGAATTTTTTCAAAAAAAATTTGGTTTTTTTAATTTCAATTTTTTTTAAAAAAAATATAATTGTAATTTTATTTAATTTTTTTATTTTTTCACCGGGTTTAAAAAATATAATTTTAACTCCCTATTTATTTACTTATTTTTTGCTTTTTATTCAAATTTTTTTAATTAACTTTTTTTTCCACCAAGATTACGAAAATTAAAATTCACTATATACTTATCGAAAACCACTATAAATTTTTGAAAACCACTATAAAATTACCATAAAATTCACTGTGAAATCAACATAGTCCCCAACAAACTTATCAAAATCCACTAAAAACATACGTAATCCATTACGAAGGAACGTAATTCACTACAATTAACACAACTCAAAAAATAACAACAAATAAAGTCGCAAATCCACTATTCAAAACATAAATCCACTATTTTGTCCACGGAAAAGTGCAACACCACCAACCCCAAAAAGGCCCGCACGACGTCATTCCGGGAGATATACTACGGCAACACCACCACTTCAGTGTCATTCACGCACGACCAAAACACGGGTTCAATTAAAACACCTCTCCCGTGGAACTCACAGCGGTGCCACATGTTTCCAGCCAAGTCTCCAGTCTCCTTAGTGGCCTCTGCAACCTTTTTCCCCCGTTTACACAAAACATCCTTAACCTGGTCGCATTATCTAACATCCCTCCCCACCGACATCGCTCCGCCTGTCAAGAAACTATAACAAAGAAAAAGAAATCAAAGACATGTCAATTCAATCCATTCAAAATATCCCTTTTCAAAGCAACTTAAAATCCACTCAAATGTTATCGAAATCCACTATATGGTTATGAAAATCCACTATAAAGTTATCGAAATCCACTATATAGTTATTTAAATCCACTATATGGTTATGAAAATCCACTATAAAGTTATCGAAATCCACTATATAGTTATCGAAATCCATTTATTGAAATCCACTACAAAGTTATCGAAATCCACTATAAAGTTATCGAAATCCACTATATAGTTTCGAAATCCATTTATTGAAATCCACTACAAAGTTATCAAAATCCTGTAGAAAATTAACTTACTCCCCAACCAAATTTACGTAATCAACTATGTAACTATCAAAATCCACTATTAAACTATACCAAATTTATTAATCATGTAGTAGATTACGATGCCAACAATATATATTCGTTCGACGAGTGTGTGTAACCAAGACCTGCATACCGGCAAAAATATATCAATTTTTCGTCCACAAGAGTTACATAATTGTTTTTTAAATTATAAATCAAGAGACGTAAATATGAATCACAATAACATTTTTATTATTGATAAAATCCCATGGCATATCAAGTCAAAGATCACCAAAAACTCATTTCAAAACTTAATTGCTTTATTGTTTGTGAGAGAGGGAGAGATATTTCAGAATAAATATAGAAGGAAAAAAAAAGAACAGTACAATAACGGTCCATTATTTCTTCACAAATTGCCAATTAAAGTGTTTCTTTTTTCCTATTCATTATATATTCATTCTTTCCCAATTTAACTTCAGATTGTAAAAAAAAATTAACAAATAATTATACAAATTATTTAAACAATCAAACAATAAAACATCAATCAAATCCAACATATCCCTTCTCAAGATAAAATAAAAAATCTAAATCCAACCCTATGGCTTAATTGAACCAAATACATAAAAGAAAACAAAAGAACAAATTGATAATCATTGACCCTAAAAAGAATCTAACAATCGTTACCTTCTTATTATGTTGTGTAACGGTGAGAGAAGACTAATATTGCTGGGATTTGACAAAAGAAATACGAAAGGGATCTATGAGTTGTGGATATCGTCTTCTACAGCCAAATCCATCTGCAAATAATAAAAATGTTATTTTTCTTCTTTTTCTTTTTTTCTCTTCACCGCTCACCCCTGCAAATTGCAGCGCTGGAGGCGAAACGATTAGAAGAGAATTTTTGCAGGGGTGAGCGGTGAAGAGAAAAAAAGAAAAAGAAGCAAGAAAGAGAAAGAGATCGTGAAGAGAAAAAGAAGCGAAAAGAGAATTTGCAGGGGTGAGGCAGAAAAGTGAAGAGAGAAAACGAAAGATAAAAAGAAGATCGTGGAATGAATATAGGGTGAAGGGTATAATGGTATTAAAATAATTAAATTATATTATTTATGGTGATTAATAATTTTTTGGACTTTTCTTAAAAAGAGAAAAAAAATATGGACTCACCTTAATTGGACAATGCATATGAGGGAGTTTTGTCAAATAATCCCTTGGTAATTAGATACAACTTATCAAATGTCCTAATAGTCTATATTTGGGACGCTTATAAAATAGTGTCCCTAACAAAATGTCGTAATAGATAATTTTTGTTGTAGTGAATTTAGCAGTCAAGAAAGTAATATTGATTAAAATATTTTTTTTCTAAGAAAAAACAAAATTTAAAAAAAAAAGTCAACGTCGGAATCTGGCAGGAAAAAAACAATCTCAGAAAAAAAATTATTTTCTTAAAAAAAAAATATTTTTTCAAAAAATTATTATTTTGAGGGTTAATGTGATATATTTGTTTAAATCCAGGGTCAATGTGTAATATTAAGGAAGTTAGAGCATAAATGATGTAATTGATAAGAATTATATTATGGAGGATATTTTAGACTAAAGACATTGGGATGAGTTTATTTAAAAAACTATTTTTTTTTGGACCAATGTGCATTTAAGTCCCTTGTGATGGACCTTTCTACCATTCGCCCATTAATTTAACGAAATATTTTTTAACACATTGTCTTCGAGTTGGGACCGGAAAAGCATATTATTTTAACAAGGTAGTACAACTGAATAAATTACTGGCATCGTCAAAATAAAATTTTCTTAAACAACCATAATGCTTGGTTTAGAACTGCTTGATAAGGGAGAGGCGGGGCCAGGAACATTTCATAGGGGGACCGTGGATTAACGGAAAGTTTACAGGGATTCAGGGGCAGCGCCCTCCGAATTGTTTTTGGACAAAATACACTTCACCCCCTATAATTTTTTTCATTTTCGCACTTTCCACCTTAAAATTCAGAAAGGGGATAACAGCCCCTCGAAATATTGTTTTAGTTGCACTTTGCTCAAAAAGTAAATTTTCGGTGAGCATTGTGCTACAAAAATTGCATTTTTAAACGGGCAATGTGCAGAAAAATAATGTTTTTAAAGGACAATGTGCAACGAAAAAACACTCAATTCTGGTTAATAATCCATTGAATTTTTGTTGTACAACAAGGATAACATTCACAATGAATCCTTTTTTTGGATCATTAACAGTCTCAAGCTCAATGAATGTGTTTCATTAATAAAAATTCTGAAATTACATAATAAATTGATATTGACAATAGTACTCATAATCTGAAACTCAAAGAATAAATCTGATCATTTATGCATATAATATAACAATATATGCCTTCACTCCTTCAGAATTACCTAAAAGTTGAGTGCTTGGACGAATTCGTATGAATGTTTTGCGAATAAGACTTTTTGGACTGAAAATTTCTTTCGGGATTTTTTGGATGTAAAATTCTCTAATCGAGAGTTTTCGGTATTTTCGCCTAAGATAATATATATTAAATAAACCAAGATAATAGCTCATATTTTCACAATCGCTCGGGCTCATACGAAAAATAATTCGACTAACTAAACACAAAGTAAGATCCAGTTATTTAATTAATCATGACCAATCTTTCTAATCAATCGAATTGTACGAGATATAAGTAGAAACAACTATGCCAATAAATCATCACTAAATATCATACTCCAATAAAACGAGAAAACAATAAATCATCACTAAATCAATCACCACCGTCAAGTACGGCGAGCGAGCGAGACTAAACTTTCTGTGTAGACATGTGCTTCACAAGCACGAGCACTTTTGAGGTCAAAGTCAACGGTGTCCAGTTTCCTACCCCAATCATCGTTCGGATTGTAAATGAAAAAATCGGACTCGATTGTAAACAAAACCTCGTCGTTTGGCAAAACAATCAACGGGATTATGTCATCATGCATTAATGTCGAATACGAAGGCCCCCAAGAAACGGACTCATAAGGAATAGTCAACAACCTAGCCCAAGAATCTTCCACCCCGTACTTTTTCCAAATCCAGATATCGAACCCGACATCCATATTATGAGGATAGTCAAAATACAAGCAAAGAGATCCTTTCAGAACTCCCAATCCCGGGCTGAAGTAATTGTACAAACAACTCGGCTGCTCAACGGTTCCAAACGTTACACTCTTCAACTCCAAGCAAACAATCTTCCATTTCGATTTCGTTCGTAAATCGCTTCTCCAGTGAAGTTTCCCACTCACAAACTTCCCTGCCTCAAACTTAGATCCATCCACAACGGGCACAGGTTCTCCCCACGAATCGGCCTTCAAACTATACATTCTTGCAACGGATATAGCAGGAATCGAATTCAGAATCAGACGAAAAACAATGTAAATCTTGTAATCACCGCTATTCTCGTCAAACGCAAAGCCGTGTCTACCGATAAACCACTGACCTCTGCTCGTGTGATCCACTCCCGCGAAGAAATCGGGCAATTCCTTACACTCACTTTTCTTAGGGTTCCACAAGAAAAACCGGCATTCCTTCACCATAAGAACGCAGACCAAACCATTGCAAGAACCAACAATAAGTAAATCTCTAGAAGGGTTAATCGGAAAATCGAGAGGTAATCCGCGAGTAACCGGCTCGGTGAGCAACGAGAACAAAGAGCAGGCCTTTACTCCCCCACGAGATCCCGAAACTCTCGAAGGGGCTGCGATGATCATGGTGCTGTCGTCGAGAGTGTCGTTATTCGTTGAGTTTTTTAGGTAAGTTTTGATGAAGTGTTTGGTGGAGATTAATGAATGCCATGATTTGCAAACGCACTTGAATCTCAAGAAGGATTTTACCGGGAGTTTCGACAGAATTTCGATGGTGATTTCTTCTGGAATTTTTTCGCTCTCCATTTGCAGTAGCAGCTGTGGGTTGAAATTTTTGAGGTTATTGGCGTACGAGCAAAAGGCAGACTAGGTTTTTGTAGTTATTCAAAGATTCAGAGTCCACGAATTATTATTTACGTCCAAGCCCCTAGATTTGTTCATTTTCTATTTATTTAAGATAACTAGCAATCTTTCCCGTGCTATGCACCGGATATTATTTCATACATAATAATAAAATATTGTAGACGAACATAGTAAAATTTAATAATGTAGTATTATTCATATTTTATATAACATTAGTTTGTTTAAATTTTACATATTAAGATTTATAATCCAAATATATAGATTTAGATTTAACAAATCGAATTTCTATTTTATCTCTTAAGATTTGAGATATATTGATGAAAAATAAGAGATTGATAATTGTTGAAAATTAATAGAGAAAAAATATTACAAATAAATAATTAAAGAAATACCATTAGGATTTTTTAGGGTTACCTAATGTTTTTTTTCTTTTATATATAATAACATGTGTGGCTGATCATTTATTAATTTTTGGGAAGCTGCTAATTGCAAATATCGAAATATTTGATTCACAAACTCAAAATATCAATACAATATATTTATGACAAAATTACATCTTACGAACTTGATTCATAATTGTAATTTGTAAGCCCTACTTAAACTGCAATTACACAAATTTTGCCACCAAAAATCCGATTTTGACTTTTTTTTATTTTATATTTTTTGAATTTTTTTTCATGAAATTATTTTTTGCCATGGCAGACCGACTGCGTTAAACTTTTTTTTTTAAATATATTTTGAAAAAAGTTTGGATGTCCCTCTTTTAATTAAGTGCCCTTGTTATGGACATTTTTTAGATTAACCCTAAATTAATGTTTCGCTAAATTAATATAATTTGGTTGGTCTCGACTGTATTAATTTACAGAGGTTTAACTGTATATAGGTAGGTAACTCTGGAATAATAGAGTTTTGTTATGGTTAACTTCGATATTTATAAAGCAAATTACAACCCCTGGTAGAAAAATGGCGTTTTACTACGATTTTTTTTTGCTACGGTAAAAAGTCGTAACAAAAGGTACCTTTTACTATGAAATAGCCTTGGAGTCGTAGTAAATGCTAGAATTCACCGTGCCTTGGAGTCGTAGTAAATGCTAGAATTCACCGTGCAAAAAAGTATTTGCTACGGCCATTTACGATAGCAAAATTTTGAAGTTAAGGGGTGTTTGGTACGTTGTCCATTCAATTTTTTATTTTTTCAATTAAAACAATTACAACTGTTGTATCGATCAGTAACCATAGAACTTCCATGAATCTAATATAATAGCACTCTTGGGAACTGAGAAAGCCTTATCAACTTTAGTTTCCAATGAATGTAATCAAAGTTTATTTGTCTTTTCATTTTTCTTTTGTTTTCTTTTTGTTTTTCTTTTTCTTCTTTAAATCAACTAAGTCGAAGAATCAATAATTTATTTTACAAGTCGGTTGCTTGCACCATGGAAACAAGAGAAATACCACCTGCACATTTTTTAATCAAGATTGAATCCTTCTCCTTGCTTGACAGCTACGAGACCAAAAAATTTGCTGCTGGAGGATACGATTGGTATGTATGTTCTTCCCTTTTTGGTTAATTTAAATAACTTGTTTAACTTTTGAACGATAAAAGAAAAGGGACAAAAATGGAAATTTAAAAAATGGATGCTGCCCTTTCGAAATATTATTTTGGTTGCACTTTGCCTCAGAAGCCAATTTTTAGAGAGCACTTTAACGTGCAAAAAAGTAGTGTTTAAGGAGCACTGTGTAACAAAAAAAAATATTTAAAGGGACAACGTGCAACAAAAATACTCAATTCCGATGAATATTCCATCGGAATTTTGTGCTATCGGAGCAATGTGCAACAAGAATAACATTTTGAGGGGGTAAAATGCAAAAATTATAAATCTACAGGGGGTGATGTGCAATTTGCCCTAAAAAAAGTTTGTATAGTGAACAATTTTTGAACTTGTACAGGCGACTAATAATCAATCCTAATGGCGACGACAACGACAAAGATTGTGAGTATGTATCTGTAAACTTGGCTATGGCGGACACAAGTTCTTTGCCTGCAAATTGGGAGGTCAATGCTCTCTTCAGCATCTCTATCTTTAATCAGATCTCGGGAAATTATCTTTCCTCGCTAGGTATATTTTTTATTCTCCCTTATGATCTTCTATGCCACAATGCATATTAGTCCTATAGTACTTAATATTCCATTCGACAGGAGTAAGAAGAAGTTTCCTAGGAATGAAGTCCCAATGGGGCTTGTCCAAGTTTATCTCTAAGAAGATTCTCTTGGACCAATCAAACGGGTACCTCGTTAATGACACATGTGTGTTTGGTGCTGAGGTTTTCGTCATCAAAAGAGAAGCAGTCACCGAATATCTGTCAATGAAGAAAGACGTTTTTCTTTATAAGCGTGATTGGACGATTTCAAACTTCTCTCAACTGGGGGATGTTTGGCAATCTGAAGAATTCATTGTTGACGACCACAAATGGTATAATTCATTTTTGAGTTTTAATACTATAAGCATGTACGTACCCATAACCGGTTTAGTACTTTGACATAATTTTTAACTCGGTGATAAATATTAGGAATATTAGTCTTTACCCGAGAGGAAATGGAGAAGGAACTGGCAGCCATGTCTCCATCTTTTTGGACTATCTCGGTTATGAAAGAGTGGAAGCGTGTTATACCATATGTATCAAAAACCAGGTTAATGATGAACCAGAGACAAGAACTGGTAAGTCCACAACATCAAAGATATATTCTATGTTGTATTTCAGAGTTTTTCAAAGTTGTATTTAAGCTATTAGTGAAATGTCACATTTAATATTAATATCTCCAATACGCCCCTCAAAAGTGCAAGCGAATTTAATTTGAAGCCCCTTGCTTGAAATAGGTGAGATTCGAACTCAGGACATTTCATTTGGTCTTGTTCTGATACCATGTTGAATGACCATGCCAATCAAGAAGTTAATCTATTAGTGAAATGTATCATTTAATATTAATATCTTAAATAACTTGTATCGCTAAACTGAAAGCAAATAAGGAAATATTTAAGATAGGAATGCAGAAATGTTAATCTCTCTCACTCTCTCTCATAAATACACTACATTTTTGTCTTTGCAGGTACTAACTGGTTTTCCGGCGGCACTAGCTGGTATTCTTCCCAACAAGCATGGGGATGGCCTACATTCATTGAGCTCGGTACTATTAACGATCCTAAGAAAGGACTTGTTGTGAACGATTCTTGTCTTCTAAATATTGAAATATCAGTCCAAGCCCTTGCGAAATGATGATCTCCCTCATCATGTATTGCTGTTCAACTAAGCCTCATGGCTGTTTAAGGAAATGTTATTTTGATGATGCCAATAATTTACGGGTTATTTGACAAAGTGGTCTCTTTATACATTTGCAATTAAGATGAGCCCAATTTTTTTTATTTTTCTAATTTTAAGATTAATCTAAAGCATTTTTTAATTACTTTAACTCAGGCCAAATTACGGTCATCCCCTCCAAATTACGAAAAAAAATCCTCTTGTTTGGGTAATTAAAACCACACCCTCCTTTTAAATTTTTTTTACATAAAATTATGTAATTCAGTTATTTACTGAATCAAATCGTATATTCAATTCGGTAAACGGTATGAAATGTTGGCGTATCGAAATTTCGGTTCGATTTTACCGATTTAACATCCCTAAATTTACCTCCTGAGGGGTTTATTGGTAAGATAATAAATAGTTGAGGGATGACTATAATTACCCAAACATGAGATGGATTTGTAATTTGACCATAACTCAGGGGTTTGCCATATTGCCCCTTTAAATAATGCAATGTCACTACAATATCCTTGCTCAAACCATTTAACATTGTTATCCCATTAAAGAGTCTTTCCTCCCCATCTCCCTCCGCTGCTTCTGTTTTTATTTTTATTTTATTTCTCAACAGCCACTACCTCCCCTCTCTCTTTCTCTTTACCGCCGCCGCTCTCTTTTCTCTCCACGACCGTGCTCGTGAAGCGCATGTCTACACAGAAAGTTTATTCTCACTTGTACTTGACGATGGTAATTGGTGAATAAGGGAGGCAAGCCTTAGAACAACGACCGGTATTATATGATTAAAAAAGGTTATATAAAGTGTATATGATTGAATGATGATTTTTTTTTTCTTGGATTTTAGTTTGCCAAATTATTTCTCATAACAGTCCGAGATTGTGAAAACATGAGCTATTTATCTTGGTTTATTTAATATATGTATACTTACGGAAACTTCAACTTGAACTTCTTAATGTTTTCGTGTTTCGGACATGTTTCGTGTCGGACACTCGAGGACACCAGCTAGACTTGTGGGTCATTTTGCAATTTTTAAAAGGTTAGAAATATGTTTGAATAGCAAATTTTCAAACATTTTTGTTGTTTTCCTAATTGTTTACACGATTTAATGATCAATTACAAATTGATAGTTGAAAGCAAATTTTATTTTGAATATGTTTATGAAAATATATAAAAAGAATTTATAGATAAATAAAAACTTATAGATGTTTATAGGGTAAATTACAACCACCACCAGAGGTATGGTCAAATTACGAAAACCCCCGTCTGTTTCGGTAATTACAACCACCCCTCAACTATAAATCTTCTTACACGTTCACCCTTGTGGTTTCAAATTTAGTGGAATCTTCGAGATTATATGGAATCTTATCACTTTTGTACCCGTTTTATCCCACTCGAGCTCCATATTTTGAAGCAACATAATCACAATATGTGTTTTTTGGCTTGTATATATCAGATTGTGGTGCATCAGAAACTGTATTTTTGTACAAAACGAGTACAAACTAGAACACATTCCACGAAATCAAGATGTTTATGCTGAATGTTAGAGTATATTATATTATTAGATATTATAGAATATTAAGATTCGATTATGATTTGATTACCTACATTAGTTAGGATTTAGTTACCTAGTCAAACTCTATTACCTCGTATTATTTCTCTATATATATTCCATGTAAATCAACCCATAATACAATGGGGGTTTCTATTACGTATTATTATTTCTCTCTTTCTCTTATTCTATTCTTCCTATATGGTATCAGAGCACCAGGTTTAGGTTTTTTAATTTAGCCGCCTCTCTTCTCCATAGCGGTGAAAACCTAGCCGCCTTTCTTCTTCATGGCGGTGACCACCCGATTTTCTCCCTCCCCGGTGGTGGTACTCTAATATTTTTTTCTTTTTCTATCTTTTCCATGAACACCACCCGAATTTTCTCCCTCACCCGGTGGTTCTCTATCGTTTCCGTTCTTCTTCTTTTTCTTCTCCATGGCCTAAAACCTAGCCGCCGCCTCTCTTCTTCTCCATGGCCGGCGACCACCAAACCAACGATCTCCCTTCGGTGGTGGTACTATTTTCTTCCAATCTATATTCTTTTCCGACATCTTCTTCTTCCTAGTCGGTTATTCTCAAATCTTTTTTTTTTCTCTACCATTCTTTTAATTGTTATTCTTCCCCTCTCATATCTTCTCTCAATCTCTCTCGAATCATACACAACAAAAATAATAATAATAATAATAATAATAATAATAATAATAATAATAATAATAATAATAATAATAATAATAATAATAATAATAATAATAATAAAAATTTGCTCTCTAGCGTTGTGTTTCGCTGTTTTTGTCCAGTCTTCACTTTCGAAGTTTATTCGTTCTTGTTGAATGACCATCTCAACCAAAAGGTTAAGCTATTAGTGAAATGTATCATTTAATATTAATATCTCCAATACGCCCCCTCAAGTGCAGGTGAATTACATTTGAAGCCTTGCACTTGAAATATTTTTTAAATGGGTGGCTGTGGGATTCGAACTCATGACCTTTCATTTGGCCTGGCTCTGATACCATGTTGAATGACCATCTCAACCAAAAGCTTAAGCTGTTAGTGAAATATATCATTTAATATTAATATCTCCAATAGTTCCGACTGCGGGAGCGTGCTAGCAAGTGATTGTCCAGTCTTCACGTTCGTCACGTTTCGACTGCGGGGGCGTGTTAGAGTATATTATATTATTAGATATTATAGAATATTAGGATTCTATTATGATTTGATTACCTACATTAGTTATAGGAAGAATAGAATCGGAGAAAGAGAGAAATAATAATACGTAATATAATAGAAACCCCCATTATGTTATGGGTTGATTTACATGAATATATATAGAGAAATATTGCAAGGTAATAGAGTTTGACTAGGTAACTAAATCCTAACTAATCTAGGTAACCGAATCATACTAGAATCCTAATATTACAAGAGTTCTATAATATAATATTCTCTGACACGCCCCCGCAGTCGAAACGTGACGAACATGAAGACTGGACAATCCCTTGCTAACATGCTCCCACAGTCGGAACGAATAAACTTCAAAACGAATAAGCTTCAAACGTGAAGACTGGAAACTTCAAATGTGATGACTGGACAGAAAACCACGAAATCCAACAGTAGTGAAATCATTGGTGAAAATATCTGCCAAATTAATAGAAAAAAAAATAATAATAATAACAGTGGAGATATTTTTTTTTTTTTTTTTTTTTTGTATGTATGAATCGAGAGAGAGAGAGAGGGAGAAGATATGAGAGGGGTCGCCGGCCATGGAGAAGAAGAGATGCAGCGGCTAGGTTTTAGGCCATGGAGAAGACGAAGAAGAAAAAGATAGAGAAGATACACCACCGAGAGAGGGAGAAAATTCGGTTTGGTGGTCGCCGGCCATGGAGAAGAAAAGAAGCGGCGGCTAGGTTTTAGTCCATGGAGAAGAAAAAGAAGAAGAAGAAGAAGAGAGATAGAGAAGATGCACCATCGGGGGAGGGAGAAAATTCGGGTGGTGTTCATAGAAAGAAAGAGAAGAAAGATATTAAGAGTACCACCACCGGGGGAGAGAGAAAATTGGGTGGTCGCCGCCATGGAGAAGGAAGGCGGCTAGGTTTTCATCGACATGGAGAAGAGAAGTTCCATGGCGGCTAGGTTAAAAAAAACCTAAACCTGGTGCTCTGATACCATATAGGAAGAATAGAATCGGAGAAAGAGAGAAATAATAATACGTAATATAATAGAAACCCCCATTATGTTATGGGTTTATTTACATGAATATATATAGAGAAATATTGCAAGGTAATAGAGTTTGACTAGGTAACTAAATCCTAACTAATCTAGGTAACCGAATCATACTAGAATCCTAATATTACAAGAGTTCTATAATATAATATTCTCTAACACGCCCCCGCAGTCGAAACGTGACGGACGTGAAGACTGGACAATCCCTTGCTAACATTAGTAATTAGGATTTAGTTACCTAGTCAAACTCTATTACCTCGTATTATTTCTCTATATATATTCCATGTAAATCAACCCATAATACAATGGGGGTTTCTCTATTACGTATTATTATTTCTCTCTTTCTCCTATTCCATTTTTCATATACTGAATTTGACATCATAAAGGTGGAGGTATAAGAAAAAATCATAGTTGAGGGGTAGATGTAATTATCCAAACAAGAAGAGTTTTTCAGTAAATTGACCATACATCAGGGGTGGTTGTAATTTACCCATGTTTATAAAGCATATTTATAAGGTAAATTCACGTACACCCCTGAGGTATGCTAAAATAACTTTAAGGTCCGTGTCGTATCGATAATTACAATAACCCCTGAAACATTGTTAGAAACTCTAACGGGATAATGCATTGGATACGTTATTCCGGCAGAGTTCTAACGGACTATTAGCTTCAGTAAGTCGTGGAGACAATATAGAGCTAGGTGTCACGGCCCGCTAATTTTGACGCAACCCCTTGCCAGTTTCCCTTGGGTTGGGGAGGTTAGGAAGACCAAGACTTAGCCCAAATAGGGTTAGGCCCAAGTTGGCCCAAATGTATAGAGGTAGGTAGAGGTAGGTGGTGGTAGGTAGAGACATTTTAGGGATTCTTTGGAGTGTTCTACTCCCAACCGTTAGATCATATCGATCTCCACCGTCCATTGAGGAGGTGGTCTTGTATAAATAGAGGTAGGGTCCTCATTTTTAATCATCCAACAAAAACTCAAGGAATACAATAAGCACTCAGGCAGTACTTTCGTACAAACTCTCTTGTCTTCTTAATTTTCTTTCTTCGTTTCCATCACTTAAGTATTCGCAACACATTCGGGAGAGGCTGACTTAGCTATCGCGAGGGGCGAGAAGGAGCTAAGGCCGCACGGTTCGTTGTTGACGGAACAAGTCCGTGACAAGTGGTATTAGAGCCCGGCTAAGGGCTTTGTGCTGATCGAATTCTCAACGATGGCGAACGTTGAAGATATTTCGTACGTAACCAAGGGACGTGGCAGGGAGGCCCAAGTAAACAACAAGAAGAAGAGGGACCACAACAAGGCTCGTGGGGAGAGTACCGTTAATGAGGCCGTGCTAACGGATCATGGCGAAAGACTCGAGAGGCTCGAGAATAACGTCGCCATAGCGGAGCTTAGCGAACGATTCGAGAAGCTCGAGCACGATACAGAGGTGTTGGAGAATCACGTCGCCGAGTAACTCGATTTGTTTTGGGACAATGAGACGTTGCGGGAGGAACAGTTGGATCGATTGGATGCTATCATCCAATCCCTCCAAGAGAGCATCGAGGGGATGCGCGACGACTTGGCCTTGTGCAAAAAGGCCGCCGCTAACGGTAGCGTTGGTGTTACTTCGAGTCCAAGGGTGGACTGCCCGAAGCCAACGGGATTCAACGGCGTAAGGGACGCCAAGGAAGTTGAGAACTTTCTATGGAGGATGGAGCAATATTTCGAGGGTATCGGTCTAGTCGACGAGACGACTAAGGTAAGAACTGCTTCCCTTTACCTTTCCGATACGGCAATGTTATGGTGGCGTAGAAAGCACGCCGATATCGAGAAAGGCATTTGCCGAATAGATACTTGGGAAGAGTTCAAGAGGGAACTCAAGCGACACTTCTACCCGGAGAACGTCGTCTATGAGGCTCGAAGGAAGTTGAGGGAACTCAAGCAACGAAGTTCAATCCGCGAGTACGTGAAGGAGTTCACCACCCTCACCCTTCAAATTCCCAACCTCTCCGAGGAGGACCTTCTTTTCCACTTCACCGATGGGTTACAAGTCTGGGCCAAGCAAGAAATCCACCGACGAGACATCAAATCCGTCGATGAAGCTATTGTCGCCGCCGAGTCTTTAACCGAGTATCAACTGAGAGAGCCGTTGCGAAAAGAGAAGTGGAACCCAACTAAAGGCGGAGGAGAGAGACGGGACGATCATGGTAGGGACCATCGAGATAACCGTGACCCAAGGCGAGCGTCAACCTCGAGGGGAGGAGACAAGCCATCCTCACACCAACAACTTGAAGAGAAGAAGAGGTCGTTTGTGCCTAAGGGAGGATGCTTCGTGTGCAAGGGGCCGCACGCGATGAGTCAATGTCCCAAGATGGGGTCATTGTCGGCACTCTTACAACAAGAGGCCGAGAAAGGCACAAACGAGGGGCTAGGCAATATGGGATCGCTCCAACTTCTGAACGCCTTAAAAGTTAATCCGATGCCGGCAACATCAAGCAAGGGGCTGATGTACGTGGAGGCCCGCATCAACGGTACCCCAGCAAAGGTGATGGTAGACACGGGAGCGACCCACAACTTTATCACCGAGGACGAGGCCAAGAGGGTTGGTCTACGGTGGACCAGACGAGACGGTTGGCTCAAGGCCGTCAACGCTAAGGCACAACCGCTCAACGATGTAGCACGAGACCCGGAGCTACACTTAGGCACTTGGAAGGGCCAAGTGGATTTTTCGGTAGCACCGATGGATGATTTCAAGGTGGTACTAGGCATGGACTTCTTCCGCAAGGTAATGGCTATCCCGATGCCTTGTTTCAATTCGGTTTGCATCTTAGAGAAGGGGACACCTTGCATGGTGCCGGCCATCAACGGCACCACTAAGGAAGAAAGCACACAACCAAGGCAACTGTCGGCCACGCAAGTTGCCAAGGGAGTTCGACGGGGGGAGCCAACATTCTTAGCCGCTTTAAAGGAGGACAACCCACCCGTCAACAAAGAGGAGGACGTGCCACCGATCATCCGAACCGTCTTGGAGACCAACCAAGACGTGATGCCACTAACTTTACCCGACAAACTTCCACCTAGGACGGAGGTGGATCATGCCATCGAGTTGGAGCCGGGAGCCAAGCCACCCGCCTTGGCTCCCTATCGCATGTCACCGCCGAAGCCCGAGGAACTCCGGAAGCAACTTAATGAGGTGGTCGAGACAGGGAAGACCCGACCATCGAAGGAAAACGTTGTAGCCGATGCTTTGAGTAGAAAGGCCGAACTCGCAGCGATTAGCTCGACAAGGGGGAACTTGGCCGACATGATCCGAGAAGGGCTCGAACATGATTCAATGACCAAGGAGCTAATTCGATTCATCAAGGAGGGCAAGACGAGACAATTTTGGGTAGAGGATGGCCTACTCTACACGAAAGGGCAGCGACTCTTCGTTCCGAAGTGGGGCAGCTTGAGGAAGGACCTCATAAAAGAATGCCACGACACCAAGTGGGTGGGGCATCCGGGCCAAAGGAAGACAATGGCGTTGCTCGAGACGGCCTACTTTTGGCCTCACATGCGGGACGGTGTCGATGCATCTGTGAAGACTTGTCTTGTTTGCCAACAAGACAAGGTGGAGAATAAACAGCCGGCAGGGTTACTAGAGCCTTATGGAAGGGATTACCCGAGTCCGAGGCAACGTGGGAGGCGAAGGAAGACTTGTGGCAATTTCAAGATCGTCTCCACTTGTTCGAGGCAACGAGGACGTCGCCGAATTTGGCGGGGAGGATGTCACGGCCCGCTAATTTTGACCCAAACTCTCTTGTCTTCTTAATTTTATTTCTTCGTTTCCATCACTTAAGTATTCGCAACACATTCGGGAGAGGCTGACTTAGCTATCGCGAGGGGCGAGAAAGAGCTAAGGCCGCACAGTTCGTTGTTGAGGGAACAAGTCCGTGACATAGGGGTGAGATGGCTCCCGCAATATTTTTCTTAAATCGCATTCTTGGGAAATTATAACTTCCTTAGAAGTTAGAAACCAATATTTTTCTTAAATCGCCACTAATACCGTTCTTGGGAAGTTATAACTTCCTTAGAAGTTAGAAAGCCGTTCTTGGGAAGTGAGAAAGCCTTATGCACGAATTTTATAGAAAGCAAGTAAACCAAAGTTCATTGTACTGAAATTAAAAAACACCTACTACAAAAGGATAAATATATAATAGGGATTAGGAGACAAGCAATTTGTTGAAGAAGGAACAACTATGTCTGTGACTCAAGCAGCAGATGGTATGACGTCTCACAAAACATTTATTTATTTAATTTTTCTTTTTGCTAATATTGTATTATATACATACAAACATCTATATGTGTACATAAAATTCTAATTTCTTTATGTTGCTGTCAGAATTGCCAACGGAAACAAGAGAGGCTTCACCTGCGAATTTTTTGATCAAGATTGAATCATTCTACAAGTGTGGGATTCACAAATACGAGACTAAAGAATTTGCTGCTGGTGAATACAAGTGGTATACATGCACATTCTTTACTAAAATTTAAAGCCTTTGATGGATTTATTTATTTATTATTTCATTATTTTCATGATATTTAAAGCTTACATATTCGGGAAAACTACAATTTTCATCTCTCAAGTTTGCACTTTCACATTTGGTCCCTTATCTTCACAAAAAATACATTTGGTCCCTCATGTTTCAAAAATTAAACACTTTTAGTCATTTCCGTTAATTTTCCGTTAGTACTAACGAAATCAAATGAGTGTCCATCACTGCCTGAGAGACCAAATATGTTTTTTTGTAAACATTAGGGACCACATGTGAAATTCGTGCAAACTTGATAGGTGAAAACTGTAATTTACGAATTCCCTTAATTTCAGGCAAAATAATGTAATTGTCCATCTTATATAGAAGAAATGTGGAACTTTTATATTTTAAAATAAATAAGTAATTAAACGATGCTTGAACTTGTACAGGAGACTAATAATTTATCCTAATGGAGACGACAATATTGTTGGAAAAGACTATATTTCTGTATATTTGGCTATGGTGGACACAAGTTCCCTGCCTGCAAATTGGGAGGTCAACGCGGTCTTTAGCATATTTCTCTTGAATCACAATTCCGGCAATTATCTTTCTTCACTAGGTATTATTTTTCTTATATTTTTATTTATCGAAATTATTTTTCTTATATCTGATGCATGTCTTTATAGTTTTAGTCCAATAAATGAATTAGTTTATTTAAATTTGCGAAGTAGTGTTTTATACGACGAACAATACTAATTTAAAAGTCGTCACATGGGAAAGGGAGAACAAGGCGTTTCCAAGGAGTGAAATCAGAGTGGGGCTTGCCTAATTTTATTTCTAAGAAAATTATGTCGGATCCATCAAACGGGTATCTATTCCGCGACAGCTGTGTGTTTGGTGCTGAGGTTTTCGTCCTAAAAAGAGAAGCGGTAATTGAATATCTTTGTTTGAAGAATTTTGACATTCCTTACAAACGCGATTGGTTGATTCCAAACTTCTCCAAATTGGAAGATGTTTGGGAATCTAACGAATTCAGTGCCGGAGGCCACAAATGGTAAAAAAATTTACTATTACAAATGACTTTGCTCATATATATATTTGATTTATTATGACATGATTATTTAATTTTGTTGATAAATTTATAGGATGATTCGTCTCAACCCTAAAGCAAATGGGCGAAAACATGTTTCCATCTTTCTTCACAATGTAGGTTCCGAAATTGTCAAGGCATCTTTCACCATATGCATAAAAGATCAACTTAAAGATTCCGAACACGAGAAGCAAACTAGTAAGTTACAGATCAAATATTTGAGGCATATTTCATCGATGCATTTGTAGGATATAGTAGATATAGGTAAAATTATAGTTCTCATCTTTAAAGTTTGTACCGATTTCACATTTGGTCCCTAATGTTCACAAAAAACACATTTGGTCTCTCAAGTTTCAATAATTTAACACTTTTGGTCATTTCCGTCAATTTACCGTTAGTCTGAAAGTTAAGGCAGTGATGGGTACATGATTGATTCCGTTAGTACTAGCGAAAAATTGATGGAAAATACTAAAAGTGTTGAATTTTCGAAACATGAGGGACTAGATGTGTTTTTCATGAACATGGGGGACCAAATGTAAAATAAATTCAAATTTGAAGGGTGAAAACTGTAATTTTCCCAATAAATATAAATTCGCTAACTACTCTTCATTTTTTTGTTAATTGTCTATTTGTGCTTCTTAAAACATTCGTCCATATAACAAGATTTATATAATTAGTGTTTTTGTAATCTCTCATGAATCCTACATTCTTTGTCCTGCAGCTACTGATCACTGGTTTACATCTACCAGCACTGGTTGGGGATGGCTTTCGTTCGTTGACCTTGCGACTATGAACGATCCTAAAAAAGGATTCATTGTCAACGACTCTTGTCTTCTACATATTGAAATCTCATCTGTCGAAGATATTACTCAATATTGAAATTAGGACAAAATGCGCCCCACCCCCTATAATTTTCCTATTTTTGCACTTTCGCCCACAAAAATTCAAAACAAGGATACTCCCCCATTCAAAATACTAATTTGGTTGCACTTTGCAACGTAAGCCAATTTTTGAAGGGTTGTGCAATAAAAATAACATTTTAAAGGGGCAACGTGCAAAAAAATAATGTTTTTAAGGGGCTACCCACGCATATACATGGGTACGCCCTTGCCTACAACAAACATATATTGTTAATTTTTCATCAACACAGAAACTGGGAGAATTACTTTTGGTCCCTCGTGTTTAGCCCGATTCTTCTTTTAGTTCCCCTTGTTCCAAAGTGAACAAAGTTCATCTCTAAGGTTCCATACATAGAATTGATTATCGTATAGTCATAGCTCACTTGTGAATTGTGATTGTGCACGCCGGAAATTGAATGTTGTTTTGAAGGGCCGCTTGATAGACGCAGAAGAGCTTTTGATAGGTTCCAAAGTAATTCCAAAAACTCCTAAAATTTAACAAATTCTCTCCTTTTCAATCTATCAAATTGTTACGTTTTTTCGGATTTCATTAATTAGGAAGTGACAATAAACCAAATGGACAACGATTATTCTAATTTCCAGATAAGGTTTTTTCTTCTTTTTTTTGGAAGAATTTGTTTTTGGTTATTTCGTGTTTGTCAACACGAAATCCCCATCTGCAATTTGGGATTCCATGTTAAACAACATGGAATTTAAAAACAAAACAAAAAAACTGAATACCGGGTACCGTGTTGAACAACACCGAAATGGCATAATTGGTTGTTTTTTTTTTTGTTAATTCGAGAGATACATAATTTAAGAGTCGTATAAATATAAAATGTTAGAATTTATTTCGTGCAGATATAAATTATTTGTGTCAGATTCAGTTTTTCGTTACTGTTGCGTGAAGTGTTGCAACAGTTCGTGAAGCAGTTCGTAAAAACAGAAATAAACGAGACACAAATTTTAATGTGGTTCGGATACAATTGGGCTTTTAAGTAATCATTTTGGGAATTGGTGAAGTTCTACTCCCACAAAGTTTAGAGGTACACGAAGTATAAAATTAACATTTGTCTCAATCATATGCAACCATTTGGTCAGTGAATAGTTCGAAGCCTTTTTTAGTCGAGTCAGTAAATCACGTGGCCGAAAGCTCGCTACAAGGCTCAATTAGAAAGCCCAGGGGACTACACATTGCACGGCCAATATAAATTATATATATGGTCAGTGAATAGTTCGAAGCCTAGTTGAGTCGAGCCAGTAAACCACTTGATCGAACACTCACTACAAGGCTCAATTAGAAAGCCCAAGGAACTACACATTGCACGACCACTATAATCTCGTTTCTTTTAATTGCTCTGTTTTTCATGGGAAAAAACTACCATTAGACGTGTGTGTTCGCTATCTAATAAGAGCATCTTTGTGTTTGACTTGGGATTATTAAGTTTATTGGTTGCATTGGCAGTTGGATTTTTGGGGATTGCGTTTATCGTGAATGTGAAGATAAATCCCATATGTTTTGTTGGTCCATGCAGTATCCTATTCACATATGTCTCTTCACTCATATTTATTTCTCATGTTTACTTCTTGTCTTGCATTAGGCATTTAAAAAAAAAAAAAAAAAAAAAAAAAAAAGGAGAGAGAGACGGGATTTTTGTTTATGTGCCGGTTAAATTTGATTTTTGTTGCAACCGGATCTATTGGGCCTACTACTCACATTTCCGCGTTTCGTATGAAGTCTGGCACAATCTGTATTCTTTGTTATTTAATGCTGGATTTGATATCACTATCCTTTTGATTGTCGCATTGCAATTATCGTGTGGTATTGAGTTTGGGATTTTGTGTGCTCGTCATGTATGGTGATTCTTCTTACTTACTTTCAAAATTCTCTCTACGTTTGATTTTTTTTGTTAAGTGTTTGAACAGATTGCTCGACACATCAAGATCATTAGTCCATGTTGATTTATCTATGCATGGTGATTGCCCAGAAATGGGGAGAAAAGAACAGTAACGATGGCATGAACACAGGGGGAGTTCCGACAACTGTTGCGACAGTGCATCTAACAGTTGCTGGAACAGTGCATGAATGCAGGGGGAGTTCAGACAACTGTTGAGACAGTGCCTCAGACAGTTGCTGGAATAGTGCAGAAATACAGGACAAATAATGAGCATTGTGAAGAGAAGTTGTTCCTGCTACCGCATATCCTTTTATCTCGTATCATATATTTAGGGGGAGTAAATATTCTGACCAATCAATGCCAAAGGGGGAGAGTGTTAGAATCTCGGTGGGATTCTAAGTCCACAACACGAAGTGGAATTCTATGCAGATGTGTATTAATACGAGGAACATATTTTCCTTAGTTATCTCATTAGATAGTTTGAGAAGAAATAAATTATCTCTCCATATTAATCACATGAAAGAGTTATCCTTAAATAGAAGGAATTTCACTTTTTCTAATATTGTGTTTATTGTCATTAATTGGTTTAGGTCTTCACAGGAGTATAAAAGGAGGAGCTAATGCTGACATTATTTGCTGAGAGGATAATTTACCACGTCGTCATCGACCGCCCTCCAAGTCTACCAACCCAAGTAAGCAAATGGGAAAAATGAAGTCACCTACAAGAGGAGCTGCCTAAGGATCATTTACATGGGGAGAAACTCATGCAGGGGGAGCTGACTCCGTTGTGAACCACCTGCCGAAGCTACTGTTGTTGGAACAATTGCTGAAACTGTGGCAGTTGCTATTGCAGCAGTTGATGCCACTCTTGTTGATGGTTGTTCCTTTAATGCTAAGGATGATCTTTAGTTTATTGCTTCCGTCTATCATCTGATTGTTTTTATTTTCAGGTTTTTTAATCAGGGGGAGAAAATGATTATAATCAATAAACGACAAAGGGGGAGATTGTTAGAATCCATTAGATTCTATTATACAAGAATTAAATAAAACTTGTGCCACAAGTTTGCATATATCGTGAGCTAAAGAAGGGAAGAGTCCTTGCAGCTTTTAATTCTTTTAATTTGTCATTAATTGATTTATAATATGAATTATTCTTCTAAAGAGTTTCCTTGTATTGAAAATATTATTTCCTACGTGATTAAGAGTTTCCTAACCCTAATGGACTCTATTTTCCTTGTAGGATTCTTATCACCCGTAGATGTATAAATACAGTAGAACGGCGCCTCATACTGTACGCCTTTTGTTGGAGAGAAAAATTATATTTTTCTGCTCTCTTTATTGTTGCGCCTGGAACATCTTTTTACCGAGAGAAAATATACAGAGATAATATTCTTGGCTCTCGTTTTTATTGTTCCATCGTGATACGTGATTTTCATAGAAAATATACCGGCTTCAAGGCTTTGTGGTGAAGACACCAAGATTCAAGGAGTATCACAAGTTTGCTTCTTCTTTATAAAAAGAAGATCGGTTCTTCGGGAGAGGGGCTTAAATAGATCTCGGGAGGAGATCGATCCGCCGACTGAGGAATTCAGCGTTGAAGGGAGTTCAACCGTGCGGAGCAAGGGACGTGCTGCAAATTGAAGATTTATAATTCAGCGTAGTATACAAGAACGGCGTCAACAAAGAGGGAGTCTTTGTATTTTGATTAAGTCCTATTATTGTATTCGTAAAACTAAAAATTAGTAAATTTTATTTCCAGGTCCCCGTGGATGTAGGGTACAATTGTATCCGAACCACATTAAAATTTGTGTCTCGTTTATTTCTGTTTTTACGAACTGCTTCACGAACTGTTGCAACACTTCACGCAACAGTAACGAAAAACTGAATCTGACACAAATAATTTATATATGCACGAAATAAATTCTAACATAAAATTTATCTCAAATTTGTTATCGTATGAATCGAAAATTAGCCTCGAGATATTTTTTTCCTTGGGTCCTTGGGAGATCTAGTCTTAGAGAAAGCAAGGTTCTGAAATATGAAAATTAATAAATATTGAAATTACTCAATGACCTATCAAATTTTCATTGTGTAAACATCATTTCAATTTTTTTTTTTTTTTTTTTTTTTCTAATTTTTTACCTGGTCAAATAAACATAAAACTATATCAGATATTCAAACAATATTTCAAGATTTCAATGATTCAAATGGTACACGAAGATTTCCATAGTTATTAGTTTTGCATGCATGGGATTTTATTTCCTTAGTTGTTTAATTACTTTCCTTTGCAAATTAATCCGAAAATAAGTAATAACCAGTCGTTATTTGAAGATGATTTCTTGAATAAAAGCTTATTGAATAAACTAGGGCACAAACAATTATTATTTGAAAAGAACCAAGATATCTCTGATACGACAACTCTCACATTATGGTCTATTAATTTTCTTTGTCCTAATATTTATATTAAATGGATATAGGTACGGTACGAGCTCGAATTATTTGATTCTATTGTTGGCCATGTGTTGATTTTAAATGCCTATGAAAATTTGTTAACCTAAGTTGTAACAGTTGTTGTGGGAACAGTATTCAGTTACAACTACAATTCTTGTGTTAACACAGTTATAAACTACTGAAAGCGAGTAAACAAACACAAGAATTTAATGTGGTTCAGACACAAATGTGCCCTACATCCACGTGGACCTGCAAACACGATTTCACTAGTTCAGATTTACAGTGTACATTAATAGGACTTATTAAAATAATTAAGACTCCCTCTTTAATTCTTTATGCCGTTCTTGTACACAACTTGAACTCTGTGTCTCTTCCAACAGCAGCTCCACACCGCGTGCCTCGAACTCCCTTCAGAAACGCGGTTGATCTCCCTTGAGATCTATACAACAGATCTGTATATATTGGCACACACAGCGAGGACACAGTGCAACGATGGCACAGTCCTGCTCCGCAGAACGCCTTAGCAAACCTTCGATGCTATGAAGTGGTTTTTCTTCCAAATAATGCACACGGTTCTTGTATGTCTTGGAGGCTTATATAGCCACGAAAATAACCTCTAAGACCTAACTTGAACCCCAAGAAATCTATTTAACTAGGTAATAAAATCCTAGTTGATTTATACTTCTATTCTAGATAAGTGCAAAAGATACCTAACTAGAATAAAATACATGGAAATAAATCTAAGTTCTAATAGAAGTATTATAAGAATAGGACTTTAATAAATTCCAAAATAAACATGGAAAACTAATCTTTGCCAATCTTTTAATTCCAAAAACTGGCGAATTTCCTCGATCTTTAATAGTCGGAAATCTGGCGCCAACAATCTCCCCCTCTGGCATAGATTGGTCAGAATCCATGTTTAACAAAAACTCCCCCTGCAAAATAGAAATACTCCCCCTGCAAAAGAGATATACTCCCCCTGTAACACAGACTGTTAGGACACTAAATTTTTCGACATAAAAGTGTCATAACCAACTAAATGTTCCTGCAATGTCAGAATATAAACTTAAACACACGACATATCAAATAAAAATATTCAAAGCGTAGGAAATCACAACGCAAGTTGTTATTGCAGAGGTTGTTACTACTCCCCCTTTCTGATCAGTTTGTGCCAAAGATAGACTTAGGGTCCTAGTTAGAACAAAGGTCTGTTAAGACACGCAGTCAGCAAATAAGGTAAGCCTCAAAAAATACAAAATATCTAGATCCCCTTAATTCGAAAATCCTCATAAATCTGGGATTTAAAATATTTTCGAAAAACAAAAGAAAATCAGCCCAAGTATGAACCAAGTTTGAAAAATGAGGGAAATCAAGTAGACCAAGTTAGCCAAATAGGAAGATTCTTTTCAAGGATTGATCAAAAGAACATTGAAAGAAACTAGATAAAAGGCTATCAACAAGCTCTTGGATGCACGATATACCTATAGCCTCATGACCATACTCAAGAAATCATAAATTAGGTATTTTAATGGGATAATGAATGCATATGCGATTAACACAGCAATTCGATCGTGAACTTCAAGAAGAATTTCACTAATAAATACCTGAACAACATCCCAAGAAATCACACCCTTGTTTTATTCTGCCCGTTTTTTTTTTTTGTTTTTTTTTTTTTTTTAATATCATATCAGTCCGTAGATTTTGGCAGATACATCTTCTCTTTTTTTTTTTTTTTTGTTTGGTGATTCTTGATATGTAGTTCAACCAAATATTAGGAGAGCAACCTTCTTAAGAATTCACATAGCTTTTAATTAGAAGTCGGGAATGCATATGCTAATGTCATAATTCTTCCTATAGAAGTATGATCTTTGAGATGAATGAGGTCATAGGCATTGATCACTCCCGATAGAGGGTGGCAGCTCTCTTCTATCTAGAGTCTTCGCAGGAACAAAAAATTAATCCACAAAAATTATCGACCCAAATTCAGATAACAAGAATAAACAATCAAACCTTTCAAAGTAAAACAAGGATCAACAAATGCTGAAACATGTTACCACAAGATATGTGTGGTAACTCAGTATGTCCTATCAAACTTTCAAGTGTAACCCGGACATAACAGAAGGATGGTTACATTATCATTTCATTGTTCATTTATGAACACAACAAGTTCCAAGCGATTTACGCAAGAAATCAAATCGAGGGGAATCTAAAGGTTTTGTAAAAGAATCAACAAACTGATTATCTGTTGACACACAGTCTATTGACACAACCTTTTGTTCAACTAGATCTCTACCAAGATTAATAGTTCTTTTACCTCTTACCTGTTTCTTAGTGCCAACACCAAGAGTTGCATGTCCACTTGCACATTTCTGATAGTCCTTCTAGTGCTTCGGATTACCTGTGATATACTTAGAACAACCACTATCACAGTACCACAAGTTACTAGCACAAGCATTAAGAGTAGTTGCAGCGGAAAAACAGTTAATGTCATCTTTTTTCACCCATTTTTGTTTTATATCAGAGTGTCCCATCTTAGGAGCATGTTGCAACGCAGCGAAATTGGGTAAATGTTGTGACAAACTCTTATTTATCAACTTCCATCTTAAAAAATATTTTGGTCTGATGTGACCCAATTTATGGCAGAAGTGACAATTTGGAACAAACTTTTTTCCATTAGTTTTAGGAGAAAACTTTTGGTTTGTTAAGACATTCGAGTTGTTAAGACAATCAGTTTTCTTCACAAAAGTGTTTTTAGAATCAACCTTTTTGTCAAACTTACACACATGCTTTTTCTTACTCGCAGGAGGTTGAGATTTTTTTAATTGTAACCGTTGTTTTAGTTTCTCAACATCTTTTGTAGAAATATTCAATTTGAACAAAAGTACCTCTCTATCTTTATCGAGCTCAGCAACTTGTGTCTTCAAGACCTTATTCATTTCATCTACAGCAAGACATGTTTTGAGCAATTCATCTTGTTGTTGCTGAATCATTTCTGCAGTGATCTCATCTTCATCATCTGAGCTGGTTTCACCTGTATTAAAAGAAGAGTTTAGACTAACAAGGTGATCAGACAGAGACTGTTCATACCTGGCGGATGTCTGCACAGGCACTGTAGCCTCAGCTATTGGTTGAACAATCGTGCTAGTCCCACAGAAAAGGTTTCCATCCTTTTTGTCTTCCTCCTCATTGGAGTCTTTCATGTCATCACTCTTGGCAGTAGTAACATATTTTCCCCGCTTCTTTAGTCTATTGGTACACTCGTAATGAGTATGACCAAATCCTTGACATTCTTTACACTTAGTTCTTCTTTTCTTGAGGTGTGTGTCAGCCTTTGAAGGATTCTCATTTACTTTGACCATCTTATCAAAATTTTCAGCAATACGTGCCATTAATTTGATAAGTTCTACTTCAACAGCAGACATTGTTGGGACAACAGGAGTCGAAACCACAGTAGTCGGAACAACAGAAGTTGGAACATTGGTTGACTGCAGAGCTAAATTTCTTTTTTTGTCCATTCTACTCATACTCAGCTTGTTCTCAAATGTCTGCAAGTTTCCTATGAGCTCGTCAAGATGGAGTTCATCAACTTTATTAGCCTCTTCAATTGCAGTTATCTTGTATGCAAATCGATCTGGAAGAGATCTTAGAACTTTGCGCACAAGTTTCTCTTCAGGATATGTTTCTCCAAGGCCATGAGCTTCATTAGCAATGTCGCACAATTTCGAATTGAAGTCAGCTACGGTCTCATCTTCTTTCATTCTAAGATCTTCGAAGCGAGTGGCAAGCATCTGGAGTTTTGACAGTCTTACTGAGGCTGTTCCTTCATACGCAGTTTGAAGAATATCCCATGCCCTTTTGGCACATTCACAACCAGATATCAATTTAAATTGGTTGGTGTCAACCGCATTAAATATAGCATTTAAAGCCTTTGAATTGGTATTTTCCACTGCCTGTTCTTTCTTGCTCCAGTTTTCTTCGTGTTTTTCATACTCAACACCTTCTCTGGTTTTGGCCACTGGTCTCGTCCACCCTGTTAGAACTGTACGCCATGAATCTTCATCCATTGACTTGATGAACATCTTCATCTTAGTTTTCCACTACGTATAGTTCGTTCCATCTAGCAACGGGGGTCGTGTAGTTGAACTGCCTTCCTTGTGAATACTCATCCTACAACAAGTAAAGCAAATAAATCAAATTCCCAAAATCAGACACTAAGTATATCTAGTGACCGGCTCTTGATGCCAATTGTTGATTTTAGATGCCTATGAAAATCTGTTAACCTAAGTTGTAACAGTTGTTGTGGGAACAGTATTGAGTTACAACTACAATTCTTGTGTTAACACAGTTATAAACTACTGAAAGCGAGTAAACAAACACAAGAATTTAATGTGGTTCAGACACAAATGTGCCCTACATCCACGTGGACCTGCAAACACGATTTCACTAGTTCAGATTTACAGTGTACATTAATAGGACTTATTAAAATAATTAAGACTCCCTCTTTAATTCTTTATGCCGTTCTTGTACACAACTTGAACTTTGTGACTCTTCCAACAGCAGCTCCACACCGCGTGCCTCGAACTCCCTTCAGAAACGCGGTTGATCTCCCTTGAGATCTACAACAGATCTGTATATATTGGCACACACAGCGACGGCACAGTGCAACGATGGCACAGTCCTGCTCCGCAGAACGCCTTAGCAAACCTTCGATGCTATGAAGTGGTTTTTCTTCCAAACAATGCACACGGTTCTTGTATGTCTTGGAGGCTTATATAGCCACGAAAATAACCTCTAAGACCTAACTTGAACCCCAAGAAATCTATTTAACTAGGTAATAGAATCCTAGTTGATTTATACTTCTATTCTAGATAAGTGCAAAAGATACCTAACTAGAATAAAATACATGGAAATAAATCTAAGTTCTAATAGAAGTATTATAAGAATAGGACTCTAATAAATTCCAAAATAAACATGGAAAACTAATCTTTGCCAATCTTTTAATTCCAAAAACTGGCGAATTTCCTCGATCTTTAATAGTCGGAAATCTGGCGCCAACACCATGGAAACAAGAGAAGTTCCCCCTGCACATTTTTTATTCAAGATTAAATCGTTCTCCTTGCTCGAAAAGTCGTGGGATTCACAAATACGAGACTAAGGAATTTGTCGCTGAAAATCACAAGTGGTATGTATAGTCATTAATTAATTATGAAATTAAATTAATTCCATTAATTAGTTGTTTAACGTGAAAATCTAACCTAAGAAACTTGTACAGGAGACTAATAATCTATCCTAATGGAGACGACAATGTCGGAAATGATAAAACCCATATTTCCGTATATTTGGGTATGGTGGAAAAAAGTTCACTACCCGCAAACCGGATAGTTAATGCTGTCTTTAGCATCTTTCTCTTTAATCAAAATTCTGGCAATTATCTTTGTTCACTAGGTATTATTATTTTTATTATTGTTCTTCTATTGAAGTATCGAGTGCCTATTCAAAATAATAACCAACGTGCCTCAGTCACAGTATGAATTTACTTATTTGCCCATGTCACCTTGGATAGGAATAACAAGACGTTTCCAAACAATGAAGTCGGAATGGGGTTTTTCTAAATTTATCTCCATGAAAGTTATGTTTGAACGGTCGAACGGATACCTAGTGGATGACAAGTGTGTGTTTGGTGCTGAGGTTTTTGTGGTCAACACTAATGCATTGACCGGATGTTTGTCTCTGACGAAAACCGTAACGCCTTACAAACGTGATTGGAAGATTCGAAACTTCTCCAAATTGGTAGACGTTTGGAAGTCCGAAACATTCAAAGCACGAGGCAAAAAATGGTATGTTTTACTATTAGGGTTAATATTGTTTAACACTTGTGTTTACTATAAATATTGAAAGACTTCCCGTGTTATAAATATTAGCAAAACCCCCTGTGATTCAATTTTATTAACAATCTACCCCAGGGAAAACGTTGGGGTGGTTTTGCTAATATTTATATCACGAGATATTTTTTAGCAATTCGATATAATACAAGGGTACTAAATGCAGTAAATTTTTTACTATTATAATTGTTAAGTATATATTTTTATACTTTATCGTATCTTTTTGTTTGAGCTTTTTGTGTGAATTAACGATAATTGGTTCTTAAAAAGTTGATTTATTGTATTCTAGCTACAAATTGAAGAATTGGAAAAGTTTGGGGTCAAAACTGCAATTTTGGAGAAAATATGGGCCAAAAGTGAAATAATTAAAATATGCTGAAAATTAGCTGAAAACAGGCCCGCACGGCCGTGCCAAAATTAGCCTATTTTTGGCACGGTCGTGCCAAATGCAGAATTTGGGCAGAATGTTCGGCGATTCTCGCGCGGCCGTGCGAGAATTGCACTGATTTTCGCGCGGCCGCGCCAACACCCGCTAGACACAATTTTGGACTTTTAAACACACAAGGAAACCTAGAATCATCTACCAAGTTGGGACATCTATTTAAGGGCAAACCAAGCACGAATTAAAGGACTTTTTGACACAATCTTGAAGCGAGAGGAGCGAGAGAACGAAGAATCGAAGACGGAGAATTGACAACTCTTCATCATAATTTTTCTTCGCCTATCTTTTCTTAATCTATGACTTTTATTACTTTTATTATGTTTTTCGTTATGAGTAGCTAAGTTTTTAATCTAGGATTTTGTTGGAACCCTATGTGGGGATGGTGAACCCGTTTTCTTGAGATTATGCAATTATGATTTTATGATTATTTCTTCTACTTGTTATGATTGTTAGTGCATGAACTTGATCAATTTATGTGCTTTATCTGTGATTATTCGGATTGACTCGACAGAGCTATTTTGATAGTTAGACGGTGAGTAGAAGAACCTTCGAGTAGTTTTCACCAAATGAGTGTGTCAATTGCATGTGGTGTCGTAGACATACAGATATCACCTTAGGTAGCCATTTACGAGACTTGTTAGTTAATGCTTTATTCATAATTTGTTTGCATAGACATATAGTGAACCGTTTATGAAAAATAGACTCATAATACACGCGGGTTATGAGTAAATTAGTGTCTCGGGTTAATAATCATGAATCATATATTTCATAATTGAGGGGTTTTGGGTGAGCAATTCTTGCATAGGGGGAAGATAAAATCCTAGGTCCGTTTTAATTGATATTTTCTCGTGTTATTTGCTTTCTTAATTAGGTTAGTTGTTTAATTGATTTAATTTGACAAACTTGCGTAGGCTGGATAAAAATCATAGTTGTTAGAATTTGGTAGTTAGGATTAGAGAATTTGAGTATTCCCTGTGGGATCGACATCCGACTCTCACGAGTCCACTTTTACTACTTGTTTGCGATACGTGCACTTGCGTGTTAGGTATTTAGCACCCAACAATAATGAATCAAAATTATCTTTTTGGGCAAATTACGGCCACCCCATTGAGTCATGGTCAAATTACGAAACCCCCTTCCTGTTTGGGTAATTACAGTTACCCCCTCAACTATGTATTATCTTACAAAAATACCCCTCCAGAGGTAAATTTAGAGATGTTAAATCGGTAAAATCGAACCAAAATTTCGGTACGCCAACATTTCATACTGTTTACTGAACTGCATATACGATTTAGTTCGTTACATATGAATTACATCAATTTTATGTATAAATATTTAAAAGGAGGGGGCAACTGTAATTACCCAAACAAGGAGGGTTTTTTCGTAATTTAGCCATACCTCAGGGGGTGGCCGTAATTTGCCCTCTCTTTTTTCGAACTTTGCGTATTATTCTTGCACTTGGAATACATACTAACTTGAGTTTTTTTTGATCAAATTAGGAATATTTCGCTTCATCCTAAAGGATGTGGAGGAGCAAAGGGCAAAGGCGTATCTATCTTTTTGTACTACGTTGGTTCCGAGAGTGTCAAAGCATGTTTTACTATACGGATCAAAAACCAAGTTTCCGAAAAACACAAACAAAAAAGTAGTAAGTTGTTCCATTCACTTGCTCATGTTTGCAATCCACTGCCATACATTGCAACTCTTCGATAAAATCAAAACGTATGGGATTATACTAATTAATTAAATTTCTAAGTTCGACCGTATAATATGAATAAATGTTAATGGGAGATAATATATTATTGTTTTCTTTTTCCAATCTAATTGTCATTGTCTATTTGCAGGTACTCAATGGTTTTCAGATTCGACGTCCAATAAATGGGGATGGGATTCTTTCATAAAGCTTGCGACTATTAACGATCCTATAAAAAAGATTTATTAATGAGAAAAATTGTTGTCTTCTCGATATAGAAATCTCCGTCGAAGCTGTTGCACGATAAACGTAATTCTTTACCATGGACTATAGATGAAATTGTTAACTAAGCAATTTGGTTATTGATGATAATGTTATTATTTCTCATGATTACACTATTGAGCTTTTAATTTGATAACCTCTTTTTTTTTTCGAGAATTTGTTTTAGTTTGGTAAATGAAATTGGGTTTCAGCTTATCTTCTACACATTATTTATTATAAAGTAACTAATAACTATAACTAACGCTATTAAGTATAGTTAGAAATTACATATTATCGATAGAAAGCGTTTAAGCGCTTTCTATTAAAACTGTAAATGCGACTTTACATCTATGAAAAGGTGTGGTGAACAATTTTTTTTCCGGAGAGGAAAGCTTTGATATTGAGGTTGAAGAGGGGCATTTCTGAAAATGTTTGGGACTGAATTAAATATTTGGAAACCTCATTAGGCTTATGAAAAATTTGTGGTGAATTTGTAATTTTTGAAATTTCTAATTAAAGGGTATTTCGGTCTTTTAATGTCCAAATAACACATGCCCAGTCACACAAACCGCGAGTGTATTGTGCATCGAGCTCGTAGGGTCTTTCTTGGCTTTGACTAGTTTTCACGTGGGGTTTTGTGCTACTTCTTTTCCGTTTGAGTTTATTTTGATCGTTAATCGAGTTGAACTCAAACGAGCTTTATTTTAGAAATCAAACTCGGTGGAGTAGTTTCACTTTTTCTTATACTTATAAATGACCTGAAATGCTAAGATTGGTATATAAACAAATATAGCCATAAATTGCTCTCATTCTTAGAGGAAATTCAAAACTAATAAGATAAATTTCCTTACTAACAAACAATTCAATTTGGAACACAATTTTAATTCCAATTTCTGAAATTTCAATGTCTTTTTTTTTTTTTTTTAATTTGAAACTGAATTTGATCAGTTCTCTTAAGTTATTTTCTCTTCCTCCAATGAACATGAGCGTCGGAGCATCTGCATGTGGCTTGAACCTCAGTGTTTCAGGTGAACAAAAACTTTTTTCCCTGATCAATTTGCATATATATATATATATATATATATATATTTGTTCTTCATATTATTGATCTTAAGAAATTCAAACTGAACTGGATTTGCTCTACATTTCCATTTAGGCCTTCGTTTGCAGAATGTATTATAAAACTAAAATATACATTTTTTCTTTTCTTAAAACAATTGAATTTGAAAAAGTTGGCACCAAATTAAATTGGGCTTATTTTATATGCACCAGTAGTGTCTAATAATCTAGGGATAAACTCAAGTCAAAATCATTATTTGGTATACTCCCATAAAGAGGCGAAAGTACTATACTGCTTTATATGCAATTTTTAACCAAAATGCATTTAGCATTTCTGGTTATGCATTTAGCATTTCTGGTTATGCATTTAACATTTCTACAACAGATGTAACTTCAACTAAATTTTTTGACACCTTCAAAGAGAGGAACAATGACTTTCAGTAAGCTGCAATTGTAAAATGAAAACACATCAAAACACTCAAAAATCAACAAATACTACGAGATCGAGAGAGGCCATAGCTGCGAAATACTACGAATTTTAGATCAAACCGCCAATGACTCCCCACCCCAAGCGCCTCCAACCAAAACCCTAGTCGCTGCTAACCACCCAAGGTCCCGCGCTTACAAATGAAAAAAAATATAAATATAAATCTGACAATTAAAAAATGAACGAAATTGCCATCAATATTTAGATCTCGACGAGAAGAATCTAACGGTTGGTAGTCCGTCAAATTCCGACCGCCGGAACACAAATTGCACCTCCGGCAAGACCCACCGTCGTCGAAATACGTGCCGACTGGGAAAGGATTGTAGAGACAGATCGAGTGCTCCAAACTAAATGAAATCACCTACAAAAGGAAAGAGCTCGACGACAGGAATCCAACGGTAGTTAAACCATCGAATTTCGACCACCAGAGAGACAGAGTTATGACTCCGGGAAACAACTTCACCGGTTGGAGATCTATAGGGGCGGGATTTGGATCTGTGAGTTGACTAGAATTTTAAAATAATTTTAAAATGACATTTTAGGTACTTAAGGATGGACCAGAATGTAATTTGCTTGGTTGTTAATTATATATAATTTTCGGGTCCCTAAAATAATCCCAATTAAATTATGGTTTAGCGCCACTCTACAAACTTAATACATGTACTAAACTTTTGTTCCTCAAGTAATTATGTGTCCTCAGGCATCTCTCTCTTTAAGTTCAGGACTTGCCAAACTGATCATATTACTAGCTTAGGGAACTTCCTACTCCTATGTACGCCCAATATTTTTTTAATTGTATTTAATGCTGAAGATTATAAAATATTAAAATTATTCTATATTACTTATATATAAAGGGAAAATTAGTTGGAGGTCCCTAAAAAATATATTTTATAGTTATAAGGATACGCGTATTTTGCCATTTTGCTAAAAGTCCTTGTGCGCCCTCTAACGGTATTGCTTAGGAAACTAATAGCAACAGCGACGCGGTGGTTAGCAAAATTTAGTTAAATAAGCTGGAAGAAAATTAAACCTATGGTGCGAACATTACCATCTCCAAACAATTTTTAATGTTTTTTCGATTTGGTTTCCATTATTATTAGGTTACAGCGGAGATGAATGAGTGTAAGCAAAATCATATATGTGTGCGAGTGTGTGGTTGTGTATGTGCGTATGTAGGTGTGTGATTATCTGTGTGCGCTTGTGTGTGGTTGTGTGGCAGTGGCGGGGAGTAGGGGTTGAGCAGATTTAACGAAATGCAACAGAGTTGAACAAAATCTAAAAAACGCAGGACTTTTAGCAAATTGCAAAAGTTGATATGCCCAAATTTGAAAGGTAATTAGAGCTCATGGCTGTTTAGCAACGCTGTTCATATTCTTGATCTTAAGAAATCCAAACTTAACTGAATTATGCATTTGTTGGCCACAATTTAACGATTTTTTCAGTGGGCTAGTTCATTTATATTCGTTTAGTCCTTTTGGGAGAATGTATGAACAATTGAATTTGAAAAGGTTGGCACCAAATTAAAGTATAGTTGAGGGCCACTCTACAAACTTAATACGTATAAAGCTCATATAACTTCATTTGTACTAGATATCATATCATATGTTTCCTCATCGTATCTCTCTTTAAAGTCATCATGAAATGCCAAACTCATTAGTAACTTAGCGAACTCCGTACTTCCTACATACGCCAAACAAATCGTAAAATTATGTCGCACGGACTACAAGTGGGGAAGTAATCAAATAATTGAGTCGAGCCGAATACATGCTTGTTCAAGTTTATTTTAATTTTCATCGATCTTTCAAAGTTCGGACAATTTGCTAAACACCAATGAACTCTAATTGTCTTTCCAATCAGGATAACCCACTTTTGCAATTTGCTTAAAGTCTTGTGTTTTTCAGATTCCACACACTCCGTCAAATCCCGTCCAACCCCCTTTGTATTCCGTTAAATCTGTTCCATCCCTACTCCCCGCCGCTGCCATCGTTGAAAATTTCTTCACAGCCACACACAGGCGCACACACATAATTACACATAATTGCAAATCATTGTGTCGCCGTTACTGTTAGTTTTCCTAAGCGATTCCGTTAGAGGGGAGCCCACAAGGGCTTTTCGGAAAATGACAAAATGCTTGTGTCCTTATAAAATATAGAAAATTTATTTTAGGGACCTCCGGCTAATTTCTCCTTCAAAATTTTATTTGACCTTTATTTGATAAGCAATCGAGTCGAGGTCGAATGAAGTATGAACTATAATCGAACCCAAACGATTCAAGCTCGAGGAAAATTACAGTTTATGTCCCTAAACTTTACTACTAAAATGATTTATGTCCTCAAACATTTCAATCAACGAAATATGTCCTCAAATTCCCACTTTTGATTACTTTATGTTATGCCGTTGACGTTGGCAACTAACTTCGACGGAAATAGCACGCGTGGCTCACGTGACGTCTATGTGACCGTTAAATGTGACGTGGAATAATATATTGAATATTAAATATTGGCGTGGCACAAGAATATACTAATTTCCTTTAACTCACTCTCTCAAATCCCAAATCCCAAATCCCAAATCACGCTTCATTCCCATAAACCTTAATTTTCCCACATTTCACAATTTCAATCACCTCAATCTATTCCCAAATTTTCAATCCAATCTGCATTCTTGCTCGAACCCATACTAAAATCGAACTTATAAACCCATAAAAAAATCCAAACATTCTCACATTTGAATTCCCTTCTCAAAGAACAACAGATTCACGTGCAAACACATGCCTGCAATCGAGAGGAAGAAGGTAAACGTGTGATTCTTCGTCTGCTGATGCTTGTGCCCCTTGTGGTCTCGATGAAGCGAGCACAAGGATATGAAGATGGCACAAATTCTACCCAACTCAGCAGTTTCAGAACCTGCCCTGAAGCTGTTCGACAAAATGTCTGAACCAATTCCGGAAAAAAAAAACATGCAGCACCTGTCAAATCTGCATATAATTCTTTTTTCACCAAGAATAGAGTGCCTAAGAATGGATTCTAGCTCCCCGACTTCCCCAACGAAGTGGAAGAAGACATGATATTTCAGCCCCAAGATGAAAGTGAAATCGAGGAAATATTCGACATTTGTTTATTGGGCTATTTTGCTGGTAAAACACCAGGAAAAATGGCCATGGATTCACAGACGATTCTGCTTTTTTCGAATTTCACCTCAATTGAAGGATTCGAAATGGGGTTTTAGAGATTGGATTTACGGGTTCATTGGGGATATGGAGAATTAGGGATTTTAGAATAGAAATAGGGGAGAAGAATGACGTGTCGCATCCACATCATGTTTTGTCGGCCAAGTAGGCACTGGGGGTTGTACAACTCGACATTTATCGGCCATATAGACGTCACGTGAGCCACGCGTGCTATTTCTGTCGAAGTTAGCTGTCGACGTTAACGGCAGAACATAAAGTGATCAAAAGTGGCAAGTTTGAGGACATATTTCGTGGATTGAAATGTTTGAGGACATAAATCGTTTTAGTGGTAAAGTTTGGGGACATAAACTGTAATTTTCCCATCAAGCTCGAGTAGCCTAATTTTTTTATTCATTTATTACGATTTGTTTCCCCTAAACAAGCTCTAGTCGATCATCAAAGGCTATCGAACGAAAATATGATATTCATATATTAAACTCAAACGAGGTTTCAACGAATTTTTAGAACTGTATATCGAGTAACTTGATTTTATTGTACGGCGGCCTAACTACAAATTTTTCGTGCTATATTATTCATTAATTGAACCTTCTACCATCACACACAAGTACGATGGCATTAATTTCTTCCACCCTCCTCTTTTTTCCCATGCATGCAAATATATGTCTATAAATAGAGATCATAATAACAATTGTAAACCATCTTCATTCACCATATATTTCTTGATACTAAAACTCACTCATGGCACTTCAACTTGTTCATCACTTTTTATTCTCCATCTCTCTTTTTTCCCTAATATTACTTTCTCCGATACTTGGCGACGCCAAGAGGGAGATGATGCCGCCAATCGGTGACAAAAAACCACCACGCTCCGCTTTCGATTTCATCAATCAATTAGAAGGTTCTATGAAGGGAAACAAAATCGAAGGCATCAACAAGATCAAAAACTACCTCCATCAATTTGGTTATCTCGACAACCAAAACCTAATTAACCTAAACCACGTCGTCGAGCCCCACGACGACGAATTCAACGATGCCCTAGAATCTGCCATCAAAACCTACCAAAAAAATTACCATATTGCCCCCACGGGTGTACTAGATGCTACGACAGTATCCAAAATGACCACCCCTCGATGTGGCTATGCTGATATCGTTAATGGTATCAACACCATGCAACCTAATAAGGGTAATAACTACTCGAACTCACAAAACGATATTCATACAGTGTCTCACTACAGTTTCATCGTCCCAATAAACCGTAGATGGCCGCGGTCCAAAGCTAATCTCACTTACCGGTTTCTTCCCAACACTCCCGAGATCGCGGTGGACCCCGTTTCGCGGGCCTTCCAGAAGTGGCAATCCATCAGCGCTTTCAGTTTCTCGGGGGCCCTAGGCGGTAAATCCGCCGATCTAGTGATCGGATTTTTCAAAAGGTCCCATCGGGACGGACACCCGTTCGACGGGCCCGGTGGAGTCACAGCCCATGCGTTCGGTCCTACCAATGGGAGATTACATTACGATGCGGATGAGAAATGGTCTGACGGCCCCGCACCAGACACTATGGACTTGGAGTTGATAGCGGTGCATGAAATCGGGCACCTTCTCGGGCTTGGGCATTCCGACGTTAAGGCTGCGATCATGTACGCCTATCTTGACTATGGAATGAACAAAACAAATTTCAATGAAGATGATATCAATGGGATCAAAGCTTTATATCGAAACTGGGGAAATTAGAAGACTTCTTTATCTCTATCTCTATATATATATCCATATGCATAGATAAATATATGGCAATAACACTTCCCTAGTACTAAGGGTACGTTTTCTTTGTGAGAATTAATAAAATAAACTTTGTAATGTATTTGTATTAAGAAGTTCTCTTTATGAGATTTAAAAAAGTAAACTTTATAATTCATATATTGTTTTTTTTTCCCTAGGTTCTAATCCATGGTTCGTCGGAACGGAAGAGTGCATTGTCGCGGACATACCGTTCCAGTTCCGTTGCATCGTCGCGACTGGAACTGACACATTTAATTAAAATTCTAAAAAAATACAATATATTTCAAATATGTTTTTTATAACAACATTACAATTCAATAATATGCAAAATATTATTAGAATTTCAAGAATAAATATTACAAAGAACATTTTGAAGATACAAGCAATATTAATACCACATAGAATACCGAATTAGAATTGTGTAAGCTATAATTGAAAGTGATGTCAAACATCCGTGATTCTTGGGAATCTTCATTCTCCAACATGACCACCACCATCTTATTATTTCCTTTTTTTTTTCTTTTATGTTTTTTTTTTCTTATCTTTTTTTACTCAAATTGGTTTGTTTTTTTTTTTCAAATTCTTTTTTCATGCCCCTGCGCCGTTCCAGCCGTGTGATGTCCGTTCCGTGGCTCCATCTCGCCCATCCAACCGTTTTCTCGGCGTTCCGGTGAGTCACGGTGAAAACCGTTCTGGTTACGGATTTCGGAACGGAGAGCACCGTTCCCTTTCCGGCCCGTTCCGACGCAGTTCCGGCGAACTCACCGTATAGCCGTTACGGATTAGACTCTAATCTCTCCAAGTAAACTATCAAAATGGACCTTGACCAAATAGCCAAAAGCAAAATATCATTTTAGCTATAAAAAATATTTCTTATAAATAACAAAACCCACCGTAAACTCTTCTCAAAATCGTCGTCTTCACCGCCGCTAATTCGTGGTCCGCGGTGGCGGTGGCGGTGGCGGGGTTGAAGGTTTAGACGGATGGGTTGAATCTCGAGTGGGTTTGAGATTTTTCTGATGATATGAAGGAGGCAGCGGCATTGGTGGGGTGAGGTGTGTGTGGCCAGAGAGATTAAAATCGGAGTGTGTATTTGTGTGTTATAGTGTTATTATGTCAAATGGAGAAGAGAGCTTAATTGAAAATATTACGGGTTGAATTGAAAATTTTGAAAAATTTATTTGGATTATAAAATTCTAGAAGTTGGACATATTTATCTAGGTTTTTTTATCTTTTCGCGAGCGGTCAACGAATAAAAATGAAAAGGGTAGAGTATACTTAATTAAACACTTATCACTTATCGGGGGTTTTGACCACTTAATTTTTGGCGGTTTTTTGGCGTTCAGGATTTTTGGAGTGGTTTGGGTTTTGCATTTTACTCCTAATTTTATAGATTACTAAAAGTTATATTATATTTGTTGAATATTTATATGGGTGAATTGCATACCCAAATGAGAATGATTTAAATGTGTACGTCCAAAAATGAAAAACAGTTTCGCAAATAAATCCAGCCCCATAATGTTTGGCTAAAATAGCCCTCATGATATAATTCTAATCACTTACATTCATTAAGGTATAAATTTATCAATATTGCACATTGACCCATATTTAATAAAATATCACATTCACCCCATTTTAAAAATATTTTAAAAACATCTCTTTTTCTGAATTTTTTTTTTCTGAACCTCTTTCTTTCTAGTCGCCGGCGTTGATTTTTTTTTAACAACAAACTTAGTAATTTTAATGTCTCAGTTTTTGTTTTATTAAATATTCGGGCAACTGTTTAGCCCATTTAATTAAGTAATTTGATTAGATTTAGCTAATCCTCAATTAATTGTTTTGATTTGTTCATGTAATTAATCCATTTTATTTCTCCCCTTACGTGTGTGTGTGTGTATAGCCCATACACACTGATGAAGAAATATAGAATTACACAAATCGAGTATATAATTTAGGACAAAATGCACTTCACCCCCTACAATTTTCCCATTTTTCCATTTTCTACCCTAAAAATTAAAATACTGGATAATCTGCGTTCAATATTATTTTGGTTGCATTTTGCCCCAGAAGCCAATTTTTTATGGGCATTGTGCAACAAAAATAACATTTTAAAGGAGCAATGTGCAAAAAGATAATGTTTTTAAGGGATAACGTGCAACAAAAGTAACTTATAAAGGGGCAATATGCAACAAAAATACTCAAATGCCAGTGAATAATTCATCGAAATTTTACTATCGGGGCAATGTGCAACAAGAATAACATTTCGAAGGGGACATTTACTTTTTAAAACTTTGATGGTGTAAAGTGCGAAAATTAGAAATTTTTAAGGAGTGATGTGCAATTTTCCCTATAATTTATATGCATACCATTTATATGAATATTATACTTGATGAGGTATCCACTCCGATTAAAATTCGATGCCAAAACCGTTAGGGTTTAATAATGGTTTTGTTAAAAGCAATGCAAACCGTCACGATTTTGGTATGATTATGATTTTACCCTTAAAGTGATGGGTACCCGACCAATTAATATATATATATATATATATATATATATATATATATATATATATATATATATATATATATATATATATATATAGGGTCATTAGCAATAAGCCACTCATTTAGATAATAAATAGTGATATGCCCATACCATAATTATTTCTTTGCGATAAACCCCTAGAAATTTTATTCCCAATATTACCCTTCCAATAATTATCACGCTTTGTAACAATTAATCAGATTTTCGAAATCCCTAACAATATGGATACATAAATCCCAATTAATTAGCATTAATATCCACTTTCCCTAAAACAACTGCTTCCAACTTAAGAAAAAATAAATCAAATCACAGAAAATCACTCAAGAAGACGCACATAAATGAAAACTCCCCCAAATCTAAAACTCCTCGAAATCGAAAAATCCCACGCTCAAAACTGCAATTGCATACTAAAATCGAACACATTTGGTGCAGCAGCATCCATCCTTCGCCCATTACTAGTCATATACTGTTATGATTTGAGTTGACGTAGTCACATTCAAATCTATATCATGAAAATGAAGAAGAACGCATCATCGAAACGCAAACGAGTTTTTTGTCTGTTTGGATTAGAGTTGAAGTAGTCACATTCATTGTGTTTTTTTTTTTTTGTATGCATCAAAAAGCATACTTAAATGTTTATTAATTCTTATGCTATTAGTATTGACATTTTATTATTATTGACAAAAAAAAATATGATTTACAATGTACAAATATGACTGTATTCGGCCAACTAGCTTTCCCCACACTAAAACATGATTATTAACATAACAGTGAGAATATGACTATAATGTGACTATGCTTTGTTTAACAATATAATTGACAGTGAGAATTAACAGACATTAGAAGCATGATTATGAACAGAACAATAAGATTATGACTATTACGTGAGTATTTTCTTTGATATCGAGCAAAGTAAAGAGCGAAAAGTAGAATTTATCCAAAATTAAATTACAGAATACACGTGTTAAATAGCAAAAAAAAATGATTGGTGGCTAAATGGCTTATCAACAAGAGAAAATATATGGGCTAGAAAAGAGGTGGCTCAAAGTCCTTAGGTGAAATTCGAAGCCCAAAGAACCTGCAAAAGGTGTGAGAATATGACTACTATGTGACTATGCTTTGTATAACAGTATAATTGACAGTGAAAATTAACAGACAGTAGTAGCATAATTATTAACAGAACAGTGAGAATATGACTATCACGTGACTACTCTGTAAATTGAGATAAAATGAAATCAAATACAACTCGGACGACACAAACCCATATATTTTGCTCTGAACAAAACAAACGCTCGTAAATTACGAACCAAACATTATAATCCATACACTAAATTAAAAAGAAAAAAAAACAATTCCAAACAACCATGCAACTTTTCTTCAACAACCAAGCACAGAGCGCTACAAAGACGACGACCAGGCACCTCGATCTCGCCCAAAAGTACTTGCTTATATCTACCAAAATCACGCCTTTGGATTCACGTTGAGAAAATCATAGCATAATTATTAACAGAACAGTGAGAATATGACTATTATATGACTACTCTGTAAATCGAGATAAAATGAAATCAGATACAACTCGAACGACACAAACCCATATATTTTGTTCTAAACAAAACAAACGTTCGTAAATTGTGAACCAAACATTATAATCCATAGACTAAATTTAAAAAAAAAAAAAAAAAAAAAAAAAACAATTCCAAACAATCTCTCATCTTTTCCATGCAACCTTTCTTCAACACTAAGCACATAGCGCTACAAAGACGACGACTGGGCACCTCGATCTCGCCCAAAAATACTTGCTTATATCTACCAAAATCACGCCTACGTATTTACGCAGAGAAAATTATGTGCAACTACAAACAAGGAAACTGTTATGGAAAAATATTATAAATATATATTTGATTTATTTTAAAAACTGTTGTTAAGGGTAATTATGTCTTATCCCATCTTAAAAAGGAGGTCTCACTAATTAAAATTAGAATATGGGTGTAGGCAAAAGTCTTAAAAGTCAAATGGGTTTTACTCATAATATTTTCCATTTGAGGGGGTATTGCATATTTCCTGTGTGTATTTTACTCATAATATCAACGGATCTACTATAAGTCTAGGGTGTGCAGCTCCACACCCTTGAAATTAAAAAAAAAAAAAAATTCCCTACATATATATATCGTTATATTATATTATACGTGATAATTAATCGAAAATAATTGACAATTGACCTGGTAAGTAGCTAAAATTTTGTATGAAAAGTCATAGGTTCGATTCCCAAAATCATCAATTTTTTTATATCTTTTCCAAAACTCTACAAATCCATTTATACTCTTAACATTTTCTCTCTACAAATCCATTTATACCTCACATTTTCTCTCAATTTTCAAAAATTCTCCAAAAAATTGCAATTGATCTTAAAATTTCGATTTTCCTACATATTAATATTATTTTATGTTGGTATTATTATTATTAAAAAAATAGGGATATATATATATATATATATATATATATATATATATATATATATATATATATATATATATATATATATATATATATATATATATATATTATATATATATATATATTAGTTTTAATTGAACATAATATAAATCAAAAAATGATTTGACAAAAATTTAAATAAATAACAAGTTTCGTATCATTTCAATCAATTGTAGTGTATCCTATATTTCATACTTCAAAATATATTTTCAATATTTTCTAGTGGATAATGCCTTTTAAACATCATTTTGTTGCATTGGAACATCAATTTTTGTGATGTGTCTTATTTCATTTTGTATACGGGGAATTTGCTATAGGTCCCTCCATATTATAATTTATGTGTATAAATCCAAGTCAAAGTTTCCATATTTTAATTAATTAATAATATATATTATGGCAAAAATACCCTTAATCAAATCAAATAAAATCCCAAAAGATCTCTCTATCAAAACAAATTTCCAAACATCTCTCTTCCAAATATTAACTAAAAAATTAAATTAATTCGTTAAAAAAAATACTATTTATTTTACAAACTCATACTCTAAAAACTCCATCGCCGTTGCACCACTGCCTATGACTTCATGAACTCCGACTCACTATGTTAACAGCAAATAGCAAACTGAAAATTAGAATTTGTATTATTGAATTGCAAACAACAAAATACCTATGATTTCGCCAAATGCAAACAAGAAACTGGTTTTTTTTCCAGAATTTGCATTAATTGAATTGCAAATAAAAAACCACCTAAGACTTCGCCAAATGCAAACAGCAAACTGTAAAAAAAATCAGCAGAACTTGCTATATTGAATTGCAAGCAACAAACTACTAAAGACTTCATCAAATGCAAACAGCAAACTGAAAAAAAATTAGCATCATTAAAAAACATTAACAAAAAAATTGCTTATCGAACTCGTTGCAAACAACAAAAACATTAAACGAAGTGTTTGTAAAATGTAACTTAAGACATACCTTACAAATTATAAACTAGAGGAATCGAATCTCCACACCCAACGCAGTTCTTCAAACAACAAACGAAGTTAACCTGCAAACTAAAATTGCTAACAACAAACGATGAAGGTTCTACATACGAAAAACTCAATACCAATTTTGGCTAGGGCTTTGAATTTCTGATTTTTTTTTTTGGGAGGGGGAGGGGATGTTTGTTGTCCTCTTTAATTATTTCACCAAAAAATCATCTCATAATTTTTTTTTTCCTTCTCTATAATATTTCTTCATAAGAAAAAAAAAATAAAGAAAAAGAAAAGAAAAACATAGAAGAACTAGAGAGAGAGAGAGACGCGTGAGATACAAAGAGAGATTGATGATTAAATATAGGGTAAGAGAAACGTGAGATTGGAGAGAGAGAGAGAGAATGAGTGATTTTTGAGATTTGTTTTCTATATACTAATTATTTTATTTTATTTATATTATTTTATTTGGTCAAAGGACCTATACCTATATTCATCTAGCAACTAGGATTTCTACCTATATAAGTCCAAAATAAGGGGTGTCTAGCAAATTTCGCCTTTGTATAATTTACTTAAAAGGTTTGCGTCTTTTTTTGTCATGTTTTTCTTAGAGGTACTGACAGTTATTAGCCCCAAATTATTTCATATCATTATAATTTGAATGGTAAACTAGTACTACACCCGTGTGCAAGGGCGGAACCAGGATCAAAATATTGGGGGGGCTAACTAAAATTTTTTAGGTTCACAAGATATAGCAAAAATAAGTTTATATTGATAATTTTTTAATTAAAATAGCATATATATTATAGTTTTATCATATTTTAAGCATGACAAAAAAATCTTAATGCATTGCACTTAAATATTTTGGAGATTAATGGCATCATCTCATATTATTTTTAAGAGACACCGATAAAAAAATTCCAAAATAAGTAAATATTCATAGATATTATATAAAATAATACAAATTTAACCAAAATATTTATATAAGATTGTGGAGAAGAAAAAAAAAATTAAGGGTTAAGACACATATTTACAAAAACTTTAGGGGGTCAAAAGTAATATTCCAAAATTAAAATACCAAAATACCTTAAAATTTTTTTTTTTTTTAATCTTGGGGGGGCAACAGCCCCCCCTGCCCCTTAAAAGATCCGCCCCTGCCCGTGTGATGCACGGGGTATTCATCGTAAATAAAATATTGAGTAATAAAAAGGTTCTCAAAATAGTAAGATCAATTGTTGATATGTAATATAAAGAAGTAGAAAATATTAAAAAAAAAAAACTAATTTTTATGGTATAAGAGATGAAATAAGCCGGAGTAAATGAAAAAACTAAATATTGAAAGTTTTAATTTCCTCACAATAAGAACGAATATATTGTTGGTCCCAAACTTGTACAACCATAATGATATATGAACGTTAAAATTTTGAATTTGATCCAAACAATCAATGTTTATTTTGTTTCATACCAACCGCCCTAAACACGTGCAACAAATTCAATACAATGCAACTGATCTGCATATGTTGTATATGATCATTCGAAAATACGTAAATTGTTACCAAAGGAATACCAATATAACTGTTTAATGGCATAAAATCACTGTAAAAAATTACCTTCATAAAATATAGTGAGCGGAGTCCATAGCAAGTTCGTAGTATAATTAAAATAAACTTACAAATGAGTAATATTAATAACTTGAAGCCTTGTTCCATTGCACAATCCTCTAACCTGATCAATATTTCTGATGAGCATATCGGGAGCACTTTTTTTCAATGTAAACTTATGTGGTGGAATTCCGGTGCATGATATGGTGTTGAGAAACTCGGGAGAATATATTTTTGCGTTAACATCCAATAATAACTCCTCCTTGCACATACTATCGGAGCTGAAATAGACCTTCTCCTCTCCAGGCATGATCGACAAAAAATAATTATTCACAAAACTGACACTTTCATTAGTGGGTGCAAAAACTATATATCAGTTGACCTAATTAATACAATTATCTCATCTGATGCACTCGGATCCTTAACATGAAACTTAGTTATCAGATAGTGTTTTATAACATATGCATTGACATCACCTATAACTCATTTAATACCTTGCGAGTAACCTGCTCATTTTTTGTTGTTCATATGCAATCAGTGATACGCATCACTGAAACATAAATGATAACATAAAAGTGTAAGCAAAAAAAATACAATTTATACTATATTATCTTGATAAAAAGGAATTTCATTGGAGTTGACAATAAAATTGATATAAAGTGCAAAAATATATTAGACTGGAAAATTAATTATTCATATAAATAATAAAAAAAAAAAAATGTGTAGTTGAATCACAATGTATATTTTTTATGATCTAAATTCATATTCGCTGAAAAGCTTCCTTGTAGACAATATTGTAATTAACATCATAGTCTAGATTCCTACTTCATGAGTATATTTATGCCACATCTACTCTTAATTCTCGACATTGCGACATATCCATGCCACCTCTATTGCTAGTACTACTTTGCTAGTACTAATGCTAACACTAACACTAACACTAATACTAATACTAATACTAATACTAATACTAATACTAATACTAATACTAATACTAATACTAATACCAATTTTGTTAGAACCGGACCGGACACAAAACCGAATAAGCATTCGGGTCACGGTTGAACCGGTTGAACCGGGTTCGACCCGGATTTTTTATTTTTTAATTATTTTATCAATTTTAATATTTAAATTTATATTTTCTATATATGTTATTTTATTTTTCACACTCTCTTCCCTTTTATTATTAACTTTTTAAATATATAAATTATTCCTTTTATTATTTTCCACACCCATTTTGTCTTACATATTTTTATACTTATTTTTTCTTATTCTCTATCCACCTTCTTTCGTCTTATCACCTCTCTCCACGCTCTCGTTTCTCTCCCCTTTCTCTTTTTTTTCTTTTTCCTTTTTTTTTCCTCAGTTTTTTTTCATCTTCTTCTTCTCTTTTATCCAAAAACACAATTTGTTTCAATCACCCACGACCCCAACTCGTGCAATTCCCCCACCCACGGCCAGATATATTAAATTCCGGCCACCCACGGCCTACTCCACTCAGATCCGGCCACCTCCGTTGAATTTCGCGGCAGATTCAGCCACTAACAACCACCGTGAAGTGTTTTAGATAAAAACCCGGGTCATTAACTGGTTTCCCGGTTCACCGGGTTTTGCCGGTCGAACTGGGATTTTTCCATTTGACCCGGGTTCTTGAATATCCCGGTTTTCAGCGTTAGACCGAACCGTTTTTGTGGCGGGTCGCGGTCGGACCGGTCCGGCCGGCCGGTCCGGGCCGGTTCTTCTAACATTGACTAATACTAATACTAATACTAATACTAATACTAATATTAATATACTAATGCTAATGCTAATGCCAATGCTGATGATAATGCTAATGTCAATGCTAATGCTAATGCTAATGCTAATATTAATGCCAATGCTATGCTAATGTTAATGCGAATGTGAATGCTAATACTAATTCGAATGCCAATGGTAAGGTTAATGCTAATTATAATCCTAATGGTAATTCTAATCCTACTCCTAATACTAATGTTAATCATAATCTTAATACACTAATGTTAATGATAAATATAATATGTTAATGCTAATGTTAATAATAGTCATAATCCTGATATTAAACACAATCCTATGTCTAATCCTAATACTAATCATAATCATAATCCTAAATCCTACATAACAACTATTATTAATACTATTACTAATAATAATACACTAATAAAATGCTAATGGTAATGATAATAATAACATGCTAATGCTAACCATAATCTATCAATGCTAATGTTAATGTTAATCGTAATATGCTAATACTAATAAACTGATGCTAATACTCATAGGCTAATACTAAGGCTAACGATACTGATAATCCTAATACTAATCATACTTACAATCCAAGTTATAATCATAACACTATTACTAATACTAATACGCTAATGATAATACTAATGGTAATGTTAATACCAATATGCTAATGATAATTATAATTTCCTAATACTAATATTCCAATGCCTAATGCCAAATGACAATTATAATATGCAAATCCTACTACGCTAATGTTAATGACAATTATAATATGCTAATACTAATGATAATGCTAATCCTAATCCAAATTGTGATCCTAGTATTAATCATTATCATTAGCCTAATCTTCATACTAATCATAATCATAATCATAATTATAATCCTAGTCCTCACACTATTACTAATAATAACACACTAATGATAATGTTAATGGTAACGTTAATACTAATATGTTAATGCTAATGTTAATCCTAATCCTGATATTACTGCTAATCATAATTTGCTAATGCTAATTATAATTGTAATTTGCTAATAGTATTATGCTAATGCTAACACTAATATGCTTATAAGGTTAACACTAATGCTAAAGATAATGCTAATACTAATCCCCATCATAATCCTAATTCTAATCTTAATCATAATCCTAATCATGTTTCTAATGCTAAGGATAATGCTAATGCTAATCATTATCCTAATATGTTAATTACAGGTACCCATGCGGTAAAAAAAAGTATTACATTTACCCCCTTGTGGATATATTACATTTACTACCTTGGAGTATATTTGGAAATTCATAACGAATATTCTATGAAACTTTCAATATTTCATTACTCATAACTCCATAAGGGCATCTCCAAGGTGAAGAGCTAAAAATGGAGATGCTATATCTATAATAGCCAGTGAATAGTGTTATACCACCTCCCTTTTTACTATCCTACTCCAATCATATCATTTAAAATTTAGCTTTTTATTATATTTTATAAATTTTCAATTATTTTATGAATTGATATTTGTAAGTAGTTTTTGTTATATATAATATTAATAATTTGATTTGATTTTATATCTGAATTGGTTATTTAAAATAAATAGTGATTAATTTATTAATAATAATATATTTTATAAATTTAATAAATGAATTAAACATTGAAAAATCATAAAAAGATAATTAAACCTAATATACCAAAATTAGATTTATGGAACATGTCTTTCATAAATAAAAAAATGAATAAAATTACCTAAATAAATAAATTAAACTTAAGTGGAAAGAAGTCTCTAGAACCAAAAGGAAAAAAAAAAAAAGAAATCAAATACACCAACTCAGACGTGTGCTTTGTGAATGAGGATAGTACTTTTTATTTATTATTTTAATATTTTTTCATTTAGCTTTCTTGTACAGTAGATGGTATATATAGCTATAGGGTGATTAATTTTACCTTGCCAGCAAAATTTTAGCATCTCCGTTGGAGATGGTTTTTTAGTTCAAAAATGCTAAATTTCTGATTTTTTAGCATATAGCAGCTCCAAAACCCAATGGTTGGAGATGCTCTAAGGGTGTAATTGTAAGATGAATAAATAGCTCAGGTGAATATATGTAGTTACCAATATTATAGGGATTCGTAAGACATGTAGTTTTACGTCAGGGGTGCCTGTAATTTACCTATAAATAAAATATAGAAAACATGGAAAAACTAAATAGAGTCCAAATATTGATATCTAATAATCTATTCGTTGAAATTTTTGTTGGTTTGTGAAAATTATATAGAAATATTTTATAATTTTTGTAAATAAATTAAAAATGTACTTATCGAAAAAAAAGAAATAGATAATTGTAATAATTTGTATATTTTCATTTTTTAAATTGTAAACACATTTATAGCAGACGTGAAATGTTATTAAAGTTAATTAACATGAAATTACTATATTAATTTGGGGAAATTTGCTAGACACCCCTTATTTTGGACTTATATAGGTAGAGATCATAGTTCGTAGATGAATATAGGCATAGGTTCTTTGACAAAAAAAAATAATAGAAATAAAATAAAATAATTAGTACATAGACATAAACACCCTCAATTCATAAGAAACAAATCTCATATATCCTCTCTCTCCAATCTCACGTTTCTCTCACCCTATATTTAATCCTTCATCTCTCCCTCTACATCTCTCTCTCTCTCTCTCTCTCTCTCTCTCTCTCTCTCTCTCTCTCTCTCTCTCTCTCTCTCTCTCTCTCTCTCTCTCTCTCTCTTCTCTGTTCTTTTTTTTTTTCTTTTTCTTTATTTTCTTATGAAGAAATATTGTAGAGAAGGAAAAACAAGAATGTTTTTAGATTATGAGATAATTTCTTGGTGAAAGAATTTAAGAGAACAACAAACATCTCCTCCTTTCTCCTAAAAAAAATTCAAAAATCCAAAATTCTAGACAAAATTCGCATTGTGTCTCCCGTATGTAGAACCTTCCCACCGTTTGTTGTTAGCAATTTCCGTTTGCAGATTGGTTTAACTTCGCTTGTTGTTGGAAGAATTGTGTTTGGTGTTGAGATTCGATTCCTCTGGTTTACATTTTGCAAGGTATGTCTTAAGTTATATTTTACAAACATTTTGTTTAATGTTTTTGCTGTTTGCAACGTGTTCCATAAACAATTTTTTTGCTGGTGTTTTTAATGATTACTTTTTTCAGTTTAGTGTTTGCATTCGGCGAAGTCATAGGTAGTTTATGGCTAGCAATTCAATAATGCAACTTCTGCTGATTTTCTTCTTCAGTTTGCTGTTTGCATTTGGCGAAGTCATAGGTAATTTTTTGTTAGCAATTTAATAATGCAAATTCTGAATTTTTTTCAGTTCGCTATTTGCATTTAACGAAATCATAGATATTTCATTGTTTGCAATTCAATAATACAAAATTTAATTTTCAGTTTGCTATTTGCAGTGTACAGAGTTATTGGCGTCGCGGGAAGCGTCACAGTTCCCGGAGTCATCAGTAGCGTTTTTAGAGTATGAGTTTGTAAAATAAGTTGTATATTTCTTTTATGAATTAATTTTTAATTTTTTAGTTAATATTTGAAAGTGAGATTTTTTGGAATTTGTTTTGATAAGAGATTTTTTGGGATTTGATTTGATTTTAACTAGGCTATTTTTGCCACAATAAATATTATTAATTTATTAAAACATGGAATTGTTGATTTGGGTCTACACAAATAAATTATAATATAGAAGGGTTTCTGTAGCAAATTGCCCCTATTAATTTAGAGATAATACATTATTAACATTAGTCCACATTTCAATGTAATAAATTGGAACAAATAAAAAAAAAGCCGAAAATAATGAATATTCCAAAATATAAAAAGAAATAGGGGATGCAATTTGTAATGCACATTATAAAATCCCATATATAAAACTTTAAATGGTGGAATTATATATATATATATATATATATATATATATATATATATATATATATATATATATATATATATATAATATATATATATATATATATATATATATATATATATATATATATATATATAAATGAATGTAATGAAACAATATTTAAAAAAATAGAGTTGTATACAAAGAAAAAAAATATTGGTTAGATTTTTGTACATTCATCACTTCTTTATAGGAACGAAAACAAATGGATATTTTTCGTCTAACAATTCATAAGAGATTCATAAAATTCTTTCCAATGCTTCGATGCACGATGTCGCCATACATAACACATATGTTGATGTTATTCATGTATCTACAAAAATACAAAAATAACAAATAACATGTTAGACTAAAAACACGTATATGTTTAAATAAGCATGACAAAATTTATTATAGGAAATAATGAAAGTACGTGTAAAACATAATAATACCTGGGGAAAAAATTAAAGAAAGACAAATAATTTGCAAAATATGTTAAAAACATTTTTTGGCTATAAATATAAAATAAAATTTATTCAAATACATTGAATAAAGTATATATGAATCTCTATTATAAATCAAGAAATACTCGATTTTTTTAGTTTTTATTACATGCTTAACTTCATTAACCTTAACTTTTTCTTTGTCGAAATAAAATTTAAAATCATCGCATATATAATCAAAAGATGGAAAAACAAAGATAAAATTTTGTAAAAATACATCCATACCATAAATATGGATCATATCTTTGCAGGCTACACAAATGACTTCTCTCTTGCCGATGTCGCTGCATATGACATAGACAATGCCATCCATGAGTTTTCAATAAACAAAAACAAAAACATGAGTTAGATTGTTATATATATGTATGTATTTCAACAAATAAGATAATCAACAATAGACAACAAATGACATGTTTCGGATGAACATGCCGAAAAATTAAGAAAAATAAAATACAATTGCAAAACAAAAAGCCGAAAGAACAAATGTTACGCAAGTACCGTGGTTTGATGTGATTATAACAAAATGTGTGAAGGAAGAATGAGATGAATGAGTTAGGATCAAAAATATTTATACTTAACTTTAACATCCTAAATAAGTTAGTGAAAGGATATTAAGGAAATTATAATTTATTGTAATAATTGATGAAAGTAGATCATGAAATTATATGGTTAATATTTGACCAAAATTATCAATCGTGAATAACTATAATATTCTTATATGGTTTATTTTATTTGCCATATTTATGGTATTACAATTTACGTTATTATACATTTATTTATCATGGTATTCAATTACATTAAATTTTATTTTATGGATTTAGTTAATTACCATTTCAACACACACACAAAATCCTATGTAAAACATAAAGTCAAACATATAAAAATTAATTGAACAAATCAAATCAAGTGATTAAAATCATCCTCAACAACCGTGTGTGTACCCCACACACACACACACACACACATATATATATATATATGTCATATTTGACGCATATTAAAATCAATGCAAATTGATGGGATTCAAAATATCTATACGGAAAAAATCGACACCAACTAATACACAAATTCGAATAATTGATTTTATATCGGATTCGATTTTCAAATAATAATCTGATAAATAATTTTAGTATATTACAAAATAATATAAAGTTCATTTCATATATAAATATATATTATATATATTAAGATATAATTACATTTCAATTTTTAATTACAATATTTCGTACTCCATATTTATAATTAGTTGAAAAATATTTATAATTTGTAAATTTTAAAGTTTAGAAAATATTAATGTAACGAATTATATTAAAATAACTAATTATATTGCCATAATATTAGTTTCTAAATTATGACAAATTTTATAAGGAAATGTTTTAATTTTTTAGTAATTTTGGAAATATGCATTAAATATGTTACCAAATAATGAAGATTTACAATTAATGAGGATTTGTATGTTTATAAAGTATATGGAATAATTAATTCCACGTAGGATATGAGTAGGATGCCACATAGATATGCCACATGTCGATTTCTTAAGCTACGAGGGTTTCAATTTATATATTATATAGATGGTTATCCGTGGGTATGCCCATAAACATTTTAAATGGATTTAGTATGGTTCTGATATGAGCTATATTAAATGATAATGGTTATTGTATTACACTATTTCGAGGGTACCCGCTCCACTGTCATTTCTAGTTGCCACAATTTAACGATTTTCTTAGTGGGCTAGTTATTCATTTTCGTTTAGGCCTTTTTGGCAGAATGTATGAACAATTGAATTTGCGGATGTATAACATATTTTATTTTTATATAAAAATAATTGAATTTGAAAAAGTTGGCACCAAATTAAAGTATAGTTGAGGGCCACTCTACAACCTTAATACGTATAATGCTCATATAAATTCTTTTTTTCTGATAAGAAATGCTCATATAACTTCATTTCTACTGATATCATATCATGACATGCCAAACTCATTACTAACTTAGCGAACTCCCTACTTCCTACATACGCCAAACAATCGTAAAATAGGCATCCCTACTTTCCGCTGCTTAGACACAACCGAGGGGCGGGTCGGGTCCGGGTCGGACCCGTTGGATCTAGATCCGACTTTTAAGGGACCCGAAACCGACTCGTGGGGAGGCGGATCCGGGTCCGGAGCAGGTCCATTAATTTTTTTTTTCCAAATAATTACAAGAAAGAAAAAAAACTTAAATTGAAACTTAAAAAAACTTGAGATTAATTTGAAATTCAAAATTACAAGAAAAAAAAATTGAATTTAAACACTGCACAATTTCAGAAAAAAATGAAACAATTAAGACCTTGAGACATAATCTAAATAAAATGAAAGTTGTGAAGATTGGATTATGGGTATCTATAAGTGAAAATCATAATTGAGAAATTTTTCAAAAATTTCAAAATTCAATCTTTCTTTTAAATTAAATCTTAATATTTTTATATTTTCAAAATTAAATATATATGCATTTAGTGGAGATTTTTAATATTAATAATAGTGAACATGACAATTAATAATTTATTAAACATTAGTTATACAATTATTATAATCATTTTATGGTGTTATTTATATTAATATATTTATAATTAGGAGTGTAATAATATAATGTACTTTGCCTGAGTGGTTAGTACTCTACTAAACCACTCAGGCCACCCGGATTTGAACCTTTAACTTAGCATTTTTGCGTTATTTCACTTAAAATCCAGGTAGACCGTTGGGCCTCGGGTCCGAAATATCGAGACACGAAACTGACCATACTTTGCCGGGTCAATGGTCGGCGGGGCGGGGCGGGGAGGTCTTCGGGTCGGGTTCGGGTCAAACCCGACCCGTGGCCGTGTCCACCGCCGCTGCCATCGTTGAAAAGTTCTGCCACACAGGCCACCTGTGTTAGATCAACATTTTCTTTTTGTTATTTCACTTAAAATTTGGGTGGACCCGACGTTTACTCGGGTCGGGTCCTCGGATCCCCCGCTGGGTAGACTGTTGGATCTCGGCTCCAAAAAATTGGGACACGAAACCCCAAACTCAGCATTTTTTGCGTTATTTCACTTAAAATCTAGGTGGAATCGACGGGTACTTGGGTCGGGTCCTCGGGTCCCCCCGCCGGGTAGACCGTCGGGTCTCAGGTCCAAAAAATCGGGACACGAAATCGACCCATACCGGGACACGAAACCGACCCATACTTTGCCGCGTCCGGGTCAATGGTCAACGGGGCGGGGGCGGGGGCGGGGGCGGGGCGGTCTTCGGGTCGGGTCCGGGTCAAAACCGGCCCGTGGCCGTATCTACCGCCGTTGCCATCGTTGAAAAGTTCTGCCACACAGCCACACACATGCGTAGACACATAATTACACATAATTGCAAATCACAGCGTAGCCGTTACTGTTAGTTTTAATAAACGATTCCGTTAGAGGGGAGCCAACATGGGCTTTTAGGAAAATGACAAAATGTGCGTGTCCTCTTCAAAGTTTTCTTTGACCTTTATTTGATAAGAAATCGAGTCGAGGTCGAATGAACTCTAATCGAACCCAAACGATTCAAGCTCGAGTAGCCTAATTTTTTATTCACTTATTATGATTTGTTTCTCTAAAGAAGCTCTAGTCGATCTTCAAAGTCTATCGAACCAAAATATGATATTCATAAATTAAACTCGAACGAGGTTTCAACGATTTTTTTTTGAATTGTATGTCGAGTAATTTGATTTTATTTTACGGCGGCCTAACTACAAATTTTTCGTGTTATACTATGCTTACACTTCTAGAAGGTGAAGAGTCCCGTATCCGACATCTGGACACTCAGACACGTCCCGACACGGCTGAGACACCCGTGTCAGGCCGTGTCGTAATTTTGCTAAAAGTAGAACACCTATATTGGGCAGTGTCCGCAATTTTAAAAAAAGTTAGGACACGACTCCTAGGTGTTTATTTTACGGGCGGCCTAATTTTGGGTGCTATATATTCGTTAATTGAACCTACTACCATCACATACAAGTACGAATATGATGGCATTAATTTCTTCCACCCTCCTCCTTTTTCCCATGCATGCAAATATATGTCTATAAATAGAGATCATAATAACAATTGTAAACCATCTTCATTCACCATATATTTCTTGATACTAAAACTCACTCATGGCACTTCAACTTGTTCATCACTTTTTATCCTCCATCTTTCTTTTTTCCCTAATATTACTTTCTCCGATACTTGGCGACGCCAAGAGGGAGATGATGCCGCCAATTGGTGACAAAAAACCACCACGCTGCTGTTGAGTGTAGATATTACACTCAATACGTTTACTTTACGTGGATCTTTTGCTTAAATTTAATTATATTTGTGCTTTAATTGATTGATTTTGTGTTTTATAGGTGAAAAACGAGAATTAGGTGTCCATGAAGGAAAAAAGATCAAAAAGAAAGGAAAGAAGTTGCAAATAAAGAAACAAATCAAATTGGAAGAAGGAATCCCGCCACAACTTTGACAGTGTCCACCATTTCGAGCATATCTCTCTCATACAAACTCCGAATTAGGTGATTTTGACGGTGATTTTGACGGCATTGGAAAGTTGATTTTGACGAACATGGCACAAATCGACGAACAAATCCTGATGGGGGAAAGTGGCGGAAATTGATTCCTATTAGGTTTCTACTACTTCCTTATCAAGAAAAGCATATAAAAGCACCAAGTCTCAACACCATAAGGACGAAATTTTACACCACAAAACGCGAAGAACGAAGATCAACGAAGACTCAAGCATAGTTTTTTATTATTTCTTTTATTTTTATTTTGTTTATCATAAGAATTACGAGTAGCTAAACTTTTAATCTAGGATTTTGTTGGAACCCTATGTGGGGATGGTGAACCCGTTTTCTTGAGATTATGCAATTATGATTTTGTGATTATTTCTTCTACTTGTTATGATTGTTAGTGCATGAACCTGATCAAATTTATGTGCTTTATCTGTGATTATTGGGATTGACTCGACAGAGCTATTTTGATAATTAGACGGTAAGTAAAAGAGCCTTCGAGTAGTTTTCACCGGATGAGTGTGTCAATTGCATGTGGTGTCGTAGACATACAGATATCACCTTAGGTAGCCATTTACGAGACTTGTTAGTTAATGCTTTATTCATAATTGGTTTGCATAGACATATAGTGAACCGTTTATGGATAATAGACTCATAATACACGCGACAGCGGGTTATGAGTAAATTAGTGTCTCGGGTTAATAATCATGAATCATATATTTCATAATTGAGGGGTTTTGGGTGAGCAATTCTTGCATAGGGGGAAGATAAAATCCTAGGTCCGTTTTTATTGATATTTTCTCGTGTTTAATTGCTTTCATAATTAGTTTAGTTATTTAGTTGATTAAATTTGACAACTTTGCGTAGGCTGGATAAAAATCATAATTGTTAGAATTTGGTACTTAGGATTAGATAATTTGAGTATTCCTTGTGGGATTGACATCCGACTCTCACGAGTCCACTTTTACTACTTGTTTGCGATACGTGCACTTGCGTGTTAGGTATTTAGCCCCAACAAGTTTTTGGCGCCGTTGCCGGGGAATACGACTAAATTATCTATTTATTCTAATATCAAACTTGAGCAATTTTTCTTACTTCAGTCATTTAATTTTTATTTTTATTTTTTTGATTTTTATTATTAATTTTTTTTTTGTTGTTTTTGTTTCATGTCTGGTTACAATGTTCGGGCACCTCAAACGGGATATGAATGGCTTCCATCTGACGAATACCTCCAAAACACCTATGATATCCCTCCGTTTTGTTCAGCATGTGGTGGAAATCATTATTCCAATCAATGTTGGGGATCACCAACAGCGACGAATTTCGACGAAACTACCAACGGAGGTTATTGGAACACTTACACCAACAACACATACGAGCAAAGCTTTCAAGACCAAGATTTGAACGAGTTTCAACATAGAGAGCCACAATTTGATGATTCTCAAAATTATTATCCAATGCAGCAGCAGCAGCAGACCACTGATGAACAAGTTGATTTGGTATCCCTCATTGTCGAATTCATGAAGTCCACTCAAGCATCATTTCAAAATATGGAGATACAACTGGAAGAGATGACGCTCAAATTAAAATCTGAATCTCTTGATAATATTCCAGACGAAATCGGCAATGGTTATATCAAAGAAAATTTGGGTGAAGCCTGCGATGAGAAAAATCTTTTATGTCCGGAAAATAGTGTCGATGTGAGAGAAATAGAAATTACGAACACACTTGAGCATGATCAATCTGAGAAGGCAATCGAGCTAAACCACGAAGATGCCTCAGAACAAGAGAAGAAGGAGACGGATGTAATGATTGAAGATACTCTAGTTGTGGATTCTGTCGTTGATCTAAATGTGGATTTGAAGGCATCAATAGTGGTTGATGAGAAGACTAATATTTTTGAGGTGGAGGTTATACGCAGACTGGAGATTTTTGTATACCGATTTGAGGCAGCGGGTGATGAAGATCCCATCTTGGCTTCGTACCGATTGATTACAACCAAAAAAGACTACAAGCTAAGGTGGATCGTGACATATTGCAATACTATCCATGCCTTGGTTGCAATTGAAGTGATAGAGCTCATGGATGGATGCGCAATCTACAAGGCTTTGGATTGGACATAACAATTTCAAGAAGCAAAGTCGGGCTGAAGACTTAAAATTTAGCGCTTCTCGGGAGGCAACCCGAGCTTTACTGTTTTTCATATTTTTCTTTAATTTTATGTTTTATTTTTATTTTCATAGGCATGCATTCTAATTAATTTATTTGATTTCTTATTTTTAAGGTCGGAATTGCGATCGGGACAGTCATCCGAGAGACATAGAGGGCATCTTCGCAAGAGGAAAATTGGATTTCTTTTCCACAAATTCTCACACCCCGAAGACAACGATTCCGACTAAATCAGGTGTTTTCTATCCTTAAACTTTGTGCTAATTTCGTTGAGGGCAACGAAAATTTTAAGTTTGGGGGTGAAAAAAAACATGTTTTTTTGTGCTTATTTGTTTTAGTTTGCATGCATTAGGTTTTATTTATTTTTATTTATTTTTATTGGTTTTATCGTTTTTTCCGGCATACAAAAAATTAAAAATAAAAACATAAAAAATTGCTTGAGTCGAAGTCGAATGCATCGATGGGTTATAATGATGAGAGATGATCAATGTTTAATGATGAGATTGTTTGTTTTGTGTGATAAGGATTAGATGTTTGTTTAGCTTTCGATTCAACGGAACTTATAAACGAATTATTGCTAGGAATCACACTTTGTGCATTGCTTTGGTTGAATGTTTTGTATTTTAAATTTGGAGTTAATTTGTGTTAAATCATGCTATGTTCGGTTTTAGACCTCACCTTAGGAAATTTATGATACAAAGTTGATCCGACTGGATTCGTGGTGGGCTGGTTTAAAGAGTTTAAGTAGGCTTGAACTTGGATCGGAGACCACGGTAAACCTACAAGAAAGAAAAGAACCGGACTTAGGCCGGAGTTAGCACTCCGACGGCCAAGTCAGTAACTTCCTGAAGAAGATATTATGTTTATATGCGTAATTTTGGTATGCGTATTTAATGCCCCTATTTATACTAAAGAAAGAGGCGGACGTCAAATATTCTTCAATTTAATTTACCTGTCCCATCGCGGTAATTAGGCATCCGGACCTCAAATTACCTTCAATGCAGTTTAATCCGTCATTTCATTCGCGGCTGCGGGGGCAAAAAGTAGGGGCCGAAGAGACATTCCTCTGCGCTTGTTAGTGGATTGGACGTGCATTAAATACCCCCATGTGCAGCGATGATTATCCCCGGTGGGCGGCAAGATGCTTGGCGAGAGAGCGAGTCAGCGAGAGACCTCTCGCTCGCGGGCTGCTCGCGACCCGTTGCGTGGTCCCTCTCGCCTAATGAATAGCTGTTTTGATGGGCCCTCTTCCGTTAATGGGCTTAATGGGGCCTTTTGACCTTGTTTGGGCCTTTGGTCTTTATTGGATCTATCAAGCGATACCGGGCTGGATCAAATAGTCCCCCACTCGCGGTTACTTGCGACTTGATGCCAGTGGCTGCGAGTCCGCTCCTTTGCGAGAGACAGCGTGTATCCCGCTCTAGCGACCCGCTTCCTAGCATAATCATTTGCACTGCTTCGAATAACGTGCCTCGTTTCGCATTCCGTAGCAGGAAAAACCGTACAAATTCCGAGTAATTAAATAACTGAATTTACTAATCTATTTAACTAAAACCGTTTTTTTTTCTTTTTTTTTTTTTTTTTTTTTTTTTTTTTTTCTCGGAAGTCGAAGCGCCGCCTGCGCTGTCCTCTCACCATTAATGCAGCGCAGGCGGGTCTCTTCAAATCCCGCACCCTGACTATAAAAAGGGGGTCCTCCTCATTCCTCTCCGTTACTCCCCTTCTCCTCCTTCAGCCCTTTTTCTTTTCCTTCTCCCTTCTCCGGCGTCGGAAATTGCTTTTCCCCTCCTCTGGTTCCTCCCTTTTATCCAGGTAAATACTTTTCTATCTTGCTTTTGTGATTCTCCATTTTTCTCTTTAGTTTTATTTGTGTTTCTCCTCCTTCGCTGTCCTCCGAGTCTTCCTCTTCTTCCTCCGGGGAGATTCGTACCCCTGTAATTCGCCTCGGCCCTCCGTCGGAACAGAGAAATAGACCCAAGAAGAGGGCCGTGGTTTCCAAAGCCCGAGGCCCGCCGGCCACCTCTGCTCGCCAAAAGAAAGAGAAAGGCAAAGCCCCCCTCCTCTCGCGACGTAAAGGGGGGGACGATGCGACCTCCCCCTCTGGCGGGGAGAAAGGGGTTGTCAGGGTTCCGAAAGTGAGGGAACCCTCCGTTTGCATTTTGACCAACCCCCAACATTCGATTCTGACCCCTGACGATATTGGCGACCTACTTGTTCGTCAAGGGATAGACAGTTCCTACGATTTGGCTCTTCCTTCCCCCTCGCAAGACTCCCTTCACCCTCCTCCTGGCTATATGACCTAGCATATTGACCAATTGCTCTCGGGCTTATCGCTGCCCGTTCACCCCTTTTTCTTAGATGTGGCACGCAAATTTCGCGTGCCCATCAACCAATTTCTTCCTAATTCTATTAAGTTTATGTCAGCCTTCTTCATTATCTGCGCCGAGGCCTCCGTAACTCCCTCCGGCGAGCTGTTCCATTCTGCCTTCAAGGTGAATCGATCTCCTTCTGGCTTTTTTCATCTTACAGCTTGCCCTGGCGTAGGTCTTTTTAAGGGTTTGACTAACAAAGTACATAATTGGCCCAAGCGTTTTTTATTTATTCGTTCGCCCACTTCTTGGGGCTTTGATCCGTCATATGTTGAGACAGCCCCTCGCCCTGTTGGGGTGTCTCCCGACTGTTTGGAGGTACTCTCTCTGCTGACCGCTCGCACTCCCCCCCCAATTGTGGGATGTTGAAAAGATAGTAGCTAGCCCCTCTCTTTTTGCCCGCGCTGGACTGTGGGATATGTCCTCGTCTGACCCTCGCCCGCTGGGTACTTATTAGGGATAATTTCCATATTTCGTTTTTAGGCTAATTTATTCCATCACTAAATATTGTTAACCATTGCTGCCTGTTTGCCCTGTGTTATTCCTCAGGCGAGATGATTCGAGAAGCTATGAAGGCGGCTCTCGCCAAGCAGCGCGCCCAGTCCTCCCGCACCCCATCTGAGTCCACGAGCCATGCCCCTCCTGATCGCACACCTTCTCCTTCTGAGGCCGCCACTAGCGCTGCGACGGGGTCAGGCTCTCGCCTGGAGCCACGGCGAGAGACCCCCACTGCTCCTCCCCCATCCGTTGTCTGGCAACCCGTCATCGATCTCGGTAGGGAAAATGCCGATAACCAAGAGGCCCATGATTCCTTTCGCTCGCTGGAGCAGGTGCCCTATGACGCCGGTCGCCATAAGCGAGACGCCAGTGGGAAACATACTTCCACGATGTCCAAGCGACATCGTGCAGATGACAAGGGCTATCTATCGTCCCTTTCGCCTGACCGCAGTCTCGACGAGCTATCCCAACACTTCAACCAGCTGAAGCTTGTGGAGGATGCGCAGGCGCTCGAGCGTATGTCCCACGAGCAGCAATATTCCCGACTGCTATTCCATTGCTCCCAGGTAAGTGCAATTTTATCTTAATCTTGCATCTAGCATATTTATATTTACGACTTGCTTCATATATTGTTTCAGATCAATGTTCTTCTCGCTCATGGTCTTGGCTCGACAGACCCTACTCGCCAGGCCGAAGAGCTTGCCTTCATGAAAAGGCTGGCAAGCGAGAAGGCCAACGAGGTCACCCGCCTGCAAGACATGGTCCGCGAGTTGGCCAATGAGTAAGATGAGACTGCTCGCCTAGCTAATGAGAAGTATAACGCGATGAAGTCCTCTCTTGAGAGCAAGGCCGCTCGCCTTCACGCCGAAAATGAGCAATTGATCGCTATTTCACGGCAGAAACAGGAGGTGGTGGAGGCGGAATGCATGAGGACCGTCGCCCTGGAGCGTGCGAGGAGCCTGTACGATCATCTGTGCTCGATAGATGGGCAAGACTTCCTGCGAGCGTATCGCGAGGGCCTGACCCGCAAGTATCCCTCGTCCGCGCATTTTGCTAATGCCGCGGCGCCAATAGGTATGGGCTTCATGGACCGGGGCATCCGTATGTATGCGGCCCGTCATAATCTTGATGATCATTCGGAGGAGATCAGCGCCATCCTTGACTTGTTGGGTGATGAGATCCCCGGCTGGGAGGGAGATCCTACCGAACCTGTGGATCACGCCTGGTGGGCCGGCGTGCTCGAGGGAATGCTCGCAGAGCTGAACAAGTATGCCGCACAAGCCCCCTCTAATATGGCTCGCCTGGACCCTACATGTTCTGCCTCTACCCTTCCTGATATTCCTCCTTCCTGAGGCCTTTATATTTTCCTCTTTATTTGCAACAATTTCGAACAATTCGCTTTTCTGAACAATGTTAATTTTTATTTGGTTACTGTTATTATCAATCGTTAATGAGTTTATTCTGTTTTTATTTTTATATTACATGCTTTCGAGTTCTTTATTCGCGCATCTCGTTTTGTACTCTCTAGCGGGTTCTGCTCGATGCGTATTCTGCTCACCACTTTCGTATTAAAAATATTCCAATAATTCTAACTTTCTTTCCTCGCTTTCTAGCGAAATTTTCATGACTGCAAATCTTGCTCTCAAATTCCGTATTGGGAATATTCCAATAATTCTTTCTTTTCTCGCTCTTCAGCAAGATGCAACTTTCGCTCGCAACTTTCATATTGGAAATAGTCCAACTTTCGTTTCGTGCTTTCTAGCGGAATTTGCTCGCTGCAAGTTCTGCCCGCAACTTTCGTATTGCAAATAATTCTAACTTTCGTTTCGTACTCTCTAGCGGGATTTGCTCGATGCAAATTATGCCCGCAACTTTCGTTTTGCAAATAATTCTAACTTTCGTTTCGTACTCTCTAGCGGGATTTGCTCGATGCAAATTATGCCCGCAGCTTTCGTTTTGCAAATAATTCTAACTTTCGTTTCGTACTCTCTAGCGGGATTTGCTCGCTGCAAATTATGCCCGCAACTTTCGTTTTACGGTCGTTTCTCGCTCTCTAGCTCGATTCAAATTTCGCTCGCAATTTTCGCATTGCAAATAATTCTAACTTTCGTTTCGTACTCTCTAGCGGGATTTGCTCGATGGAAATTATGCCCGCAACTTTCGTTTTGCAAATAATTCTAACTTTCGTTTCGTACTCTCTAGCGGGATTTGCTCGATGCAAATTATGCCCGCAACTTTTGTTTTTACGGTCGTTTCTCGCTCTCTAGCTCGATTCAAATTTCGCTCGCAACTTTCGCATAAAGCTTCTCTCAATTATAATCTTTAGCTCGCACTGTTTGTTTATGTGCACGTAATTCATTTTGAGAATTTTCAAGTTAAGTTTTTCCAAAAGAGGTCGTTTCCCATTACTGCTTCTGCTTACTCAGGGAATATGGTTCATCCCGCAGCTAGACGGGATAAACGATCCAAAATATGGCCTATTCCTATAATACAAAATATTATAGTACAATCATATTATGTATAGTACTTTTTCAGATGACAAACGTTCCATGCGCGAGCTAGGCTTGCTCCCTCCATATCTTCCAACCTGCAAGCTCCTCCTGCGAGCACCGCTACTACCTTGTATGGGCCCTCCCATTTCTCCATTAGTTGTCCCACTACTTTGAGTGCATCCGCCTGCCTTAGGACCAAGTCCCCCACTTGAAAGACTCTCTGCCTTACTTTCTTGTCATAGGCTACCTTAATTTTAGCTTTGCTGAGCTCCATTCTTCCTCTCGCGCTCTGTTGCTTTTCCATTACCAAGTCCAGCTCCTCGCGCAAGCGCATGCTGTTAGCTGTTTCCTGAAAATTCATAATTCTGCTCGACGGCATTCCTACCTCTACTGGTATGACGGCTTCCGACCCGTACACCAATGAGAACGGACTTTCTCCGGTCGCCTCTTTTGGCGATGTTCGATATCCCCATAATACCGCGTGCAACTCTTCAACCCAATTCCCTTTCGCCCCTTCCAGACGTTTCTTGATTCCTTCTAACAGTACCCGATTAATCACCTCGACTTGTCCGTTCGCCTGCGGGTGAGCCACGGCTGCAAATCTCTGCTTGATACCCAGACCTGCGCACCATCCTTGTATCTTGGCTGAGTTAAACTGTGTTCCATTATCTGAAATGAGATCCCTAGGCAACCCATATCGGCAGCAGATATTTTGCCATATGAATTTCATGACCTCAGTATCCGTTATCCTGGCCACCGCCACCGCCTCCACCCACTTGGAGAAGTAATCTACAGCGACTATTAAGAATTTTCTCTGCCCCTTCGCCAGCGGCATGGGGCCCACGATATCTATTCCCCATTGCGCAAAGGGACAAGGGGAAGTTATTATCGTCATATCCTCTCCCGGCGTGTGAATCAGCGGGCCATGCCTTTGGCACTTATCACATCTCTTTACGAACTCTCCCGCGTCCTTTCTCAAGGTGAGCCAAAAATATCCTGCCCTTAGCACCCGCGAGACCAACGCTCTACCTCCTGCATGGTCCCCGCAGCATCCTTGGTGAATCTCGTGCAGTACGTAACGGCCCTCCTCCAGAGATAGGCATCTTAGGTGTGGCCTAGTGTATCCTCTTTTGAAAAGTATATCCCCGATTAAGCAGAAATTGCTTGCTCGCTGTTCCAGGACCTTCTGCGCGCGGCCCCTCGCTAGCACTTTTCCTTGCAGACACGCCCTTATTTCCGTGCGCCAATCTTCCCCGCTTGTCACTGTCGAAACCCACTCCTCGCCCACGCAACATGGCTCCCCCACTAGCCACTGTATTTTTCTTGACTTGTATCCTACCGCCATGCTTCCTACTTTTGCCAGAAAATCGGCATGTTGGTTCTCCTCTTGGGGTATTTGAGCTAGCTCGCAAAATTCGAACTCGCTCATCATCGATCGCACTATCTCGCAATAAGCCATCATTCGTTCATTTTTTATCTCGAATTCGCCTTTTACTTGCTGTACTACTAGCCGTGAATCCGAAAATATGCTTAACTTTCTGCCTCCGGCTGAAGATACCAGCTTCATCCCATGTATAACGGCTTCATACTCTGCTTCATTATTTGAGGCTCTGAAAGGCAACTTGATCGCGTACTCCAATTCCTCGCCGGCCTCTGCTAGCACCACTCCTACCCCGCTTCCTGATGCATTCGCTGAACCATCGACGAACACCCTCCATATCCCTTGCTCATCTGTTCTCGTTGTTTCCTGCAGAAAATCCGCTAGAGCTTGTCCTTTTATGGCGATTCGTGGCTCGTAGCTGATATCGAACTGCCCCATCTCTACTGCCCATTTAACCATTCTTCCCGAAACTTCCATCCTTCCCATCACTGTTTTCATAGGGTGGTTAGTCCGGACCACTATTGCGTGCGAAAGAATGTACGGTCTTAGCTTTCGTGCTGTCGTCACTAGTGCCAGGCCCATTTTTTCTATCTCGGAGTACCTCAGCTCAGCCCCTCGCAAGAGTTTACTCGCATAATATATTGGGCTCTGCACTCCCTCCTCCTCTCAGGCTAAGACCGAGCTGACCGCGAACTCGCCCACTGCTAGATATACATAAAGCTTTTCTCCTGGCGCAGGCTTTGCTAACAGCGGGAGACGAGCGAGAAGGTTTTTGAGCTGCTCGAAAGCCTTCCCTGATTCTTCCGTCCACTCAAATTGAGTCCCCTTTCTTAGTATTTTGAAGAAAGGGTGACTAGCCTCTCCCGCCTTAGATATGAATCTACTCAAAGCTGTTATTCTTCCCGCCAGCATTTGAACCTCCTTAATATTACGTGGTGCCTCCATATCCAAAACCGCCTGCACCTTCTCCGGATTCACTTCCACTCCTCTTTCAGTCACCATGTAACCCAGGAATTTTCCCGTTTTCACCCCGAAAGCACACTTATTGGGGTTAAGTTTCATGCCGTAGCGTCGGAGCGTGCCGAATGTTTCCTTTAAATCTTCTAAATGAGTGGTCGCCTTTTGGCTTTTCACCAACATATCATCCACGTATATCTCCATGTTCCTCCCGAGTTGGTCTCTGAACATCTTGTCTACTAGCCTCTGGTACGTGGCTCCCGCGTTTTTAAGCCCAAAAGGCATTACCGTGTAGCAATAGGTTCCAGTGGAGGTGATGAAGCTCACATTGGGCTGGTCGCCAAGGCACAACGGAATCTGATGGTATCCCTGTGAGGCGTCCATCATACTCAGCGTCTCGCAACCGGCGGTTGAATCTACGAGCTGGTCGATTCGCGGCAGAGGGTAGTAGTCCTTGGGACATGCTTTGTTGAGATCCCTGAAGTCAATGCACATTCGCCACTTTCCCTCGCCGTTCTTGACTAAAACTGCATTGGACAGCCAAGTAGGAAAACGAATCTCCCGGATATGTCCCGCTGCTAACAACTTTTGTACTTCTTCCTGTATAATTTTGTCTTTCTCTGCTCCAAAATGTCGACGCTTTTGCTTAACTGGTTTCGCATTCTGCTTAACGTTTAGTCTATGCACCACGAGCTGTTCGTCGATACTCCCGAGATCTGCTGGAGTGAATGCGAACACATCCTGATTCTGCTTCAGAAACTCTGTCAGCTGTTGAGACATGTCTGCGTCTAACCCGCCACCTATGCGGGTGGTGCGAAAGGCATCCTTCTCGCAGAGTTGAATTACCATCAACTCCTCCATCGGCTTTACGTGGGCTTCTTCTTTTGCAGGGTCTATTTTCGGCATTCGGTCCTACTCCTGGCTGCCCGGGTTGACAGTGCGAATAGTATCTATGATTCCTATTCTTCTCAATGCGTCATAATAGCACCTCCTCGAGGTCTCTTGATCCCCTCGGACTTCCCCAATCTGATCCAGGAAGGGGAATTTTAGCTTCATATGGTAAGTTGAGACTACCGCCTGGAATGAATTCATGGAGGGACGTCCCAATATGATGTTGTAGGTAGAGGGTGCATCCAACACTAAAAACTTTACGGAACGCGTGGCTCGTGCCGGTTCCATTCCTAGCGAAATGGGTAGGCATACCTCTCCGACTGACCGAATCGACTCTCCTGAGAACCCGACCAAGTTGGTCTCTACATATTTCAATTCAAAATCCATATTCATCTTCTTGAAGCAGTCGTAGTAGATAACATCAGCGGAACTACCAGTGTCCACCAGAATCCTTGCGATATCAAAATTTGCGACCATGGCAGTAATCACCAGGGCATCAGAATGCGGCTGTCTGATTCCTTCTTCGTCCTGCGGACCAAAAATAATGGGTGGAACATAGGAAATTCTTTACACCTCCTCGAGCTGAGCTTCCATCTCGTACAAGCGTCGGAGGTGTGCACGACTCGCCCGATCTGCTTCCTCTATTTCTTCAAATAACTCTTCAGTCTCTCGCAACTGCCTCAGATGCGCTCGTCGGGCCCTATTGGAATCTTCCCCTGAGGGTCCTCCCAAAATCATGCTGATGAAGTTGGCGGGCGCCACTTGGTCCTTCCTCTCGTTCTGCTTCTCCCTTCCCAATTCAGGCTTGCGAGGCTCGTTCGCGCGTCGAGCGGGGGCTTGCTGCGGGCGCTGGTTCCCTTCTTTCACAAATTCTGGTAGATTCTTTGCACGTATGAGCCTCTCGATCTCGTCACGAAGGTGTTGGCATTCATTGGTGGTGTGGCCATAATCATTATGAAAACGGCAGAAACTTCCCACCGTGGGGCTTCTCTTCGGTGCTTCTGCATACGTGCGAGGCCACTTTAACTTTGGGTTATTTTCTATGGCCAACAATATTTCTCCTGGTTGTGCGACTAGCGTTGCGTAGCTGTCAAAACGAGGTCCTATCTTTCTCTCGTTCTGCACTTCCCTTCTCGCGAGTTGAGTCGGTCTCTGCATTCTATCCTCCTTCCTTTCCCTTTTCGCCTCGTGGTTGCCTTTGGCTTCGCCAAATTTATTATGCACTGCCTCTTCGGCATTCATGTACCGCTCGGCTTTTTTCAGCAGAGCATTGAAAGATGCGGGGGGCTTTTTTGAGAGCGAGGTGAAGAAATCGCCGGCCCGCAGCCCTTGAGCGAGAGCACTGGTCAAGACCTCCTCCGAGGTGATTGGTACTTCCAAGGTGGCCGAGATGAAACGTTTGATAAAACTCCGTAGATATTCTCCCTCCCTCTGCCTGACCGCGAACAGCGTCAGGGTGCTCCTCTTCTATTTCTTTGAGCTCGCGAAGTGATCCATAAAACAGGCGCTTAGCTGGTCGAAACCGCCAATCGTGCCGGCAGGCAGCTGACTGAACCAAGTTTGCGCGGCTCCCGCCAGCGTAGTCGCGAAGACTCGGCATTTCACTCCCTCAGTGAATCGGTGCAAATCCGAAGTGTTATTGAAGCCACAGAGATGCTCGAAAGGGTCGGTGGTTCCCAGATATTCATAAGTGACAGGTCGTCCTCCAGAACGCTGGCTGAGAAAGGGCTTAATGTACCGAGCGAGGAACTCGTGCGGCCGGGCCCCTCGCCCCCTCGCCCCACCATCTCCTCCATCCTTCTTTTGGGCGACGCTGCCTCGGGCTCTTTTGGCGCGCGAACAGAGCCCTCCTGGACAGCGCTTGCCAAGAGTGCCTCCAGGTTTTCCATAGTCATGGAGACCATAGGGCTACCTCCCGTAATGCCGGTTGCTTGAGGCATCTCCTCTCTCGTGGTAGAGGCCTCTCCAACGACTGGTTGGTGCTCCGGCGGGGCTGGGATTGCCTCGGACTCCATCTGACTAGTGAGGTCCCTCACTATGCTGGGAAACGAGGCCATTGATATATGTATATTGATTAAAGGAAAACAGATAAAGGGGTTTTTAAAGGGAAGCGTTGCTACAGCCTTGGTCAACGGTTTCCCACAGACGGCGCCATTTGATCCGACTGGATTCGTGGTGGGCTGGTTTAAAGAGTTTAAGTAGGCTTGAACTTGGATCGGAGACCACGGTAAACCTACAAGAAAGAAAAGAACCGGACTTAGGCCGGAGTTAGCACTCTGACGGCCAAGTCAGTAACTTCCTGAAGAAGATATTATGTTTATATGCGTAATTTTGGTATGCGATGATATATCTTCACCTGTATTTAATGCCCCTATTTATACTAAAGAAAGAGACGGACGTCAAATATTCTTCAATTTAATTTACCTGTCCCATCGCGGTAATTAGGCATCCGGACCTCAAATTACCTTCAATGAAGTTTAATCCGTCATTTCATTGGCGGCTGCGGGAGCAAAAAGTAGGGGCCGAAGAGACATTCCTCTGCACTTGTCAGTGGATTGGACGTGCATTAAATACCCCCATGTGCAGCAATGATTATCCCTGGCGGGCGGCGAGATGCTTGGCGAGAGAGCGAGTCAGCGAGAGACCTCTCGCTCGCGGGCTGCTCGCGACCCGTTGCGTGGTCCCTCTCGCCTAACGAATAGCTGTTTTGATGGGCCCTCTTCCGTTAATGGGCTTAATGGGGCCTTTTGACCTTGTTTGGGCCTTTGGTCTTTATTGGATCTATCAAGCGATACCGGGCTGGATCAAAAGTATTGAGTAGTGAGTGATTTGAGATATGATTAAGGCCTTCTTTGAACCGTTTGAGCCTTTCAAGCCGACCTTTATATCGAAATTATCATTAGAACCTTGATTTGAGCCTCGGAGAAAAGGTGTTCTTTCTTTTAGACAAAGTGTATAAGGTAGAAAAGTGGAGATTTTTGAAAAATTAACCCTTGGAGTTTGGTCGAAAATTTTTATAATGTCCTTCTTCTTCTTCGAAAAAAAAAAAAAAAAAAAAAAAAGAGAAAAAGAAAAGAGAAAAACAAGAAGAAGAGACTGGAAGGGAGAAGTAAGGACTAGTTGTTGAATTGTTTTGAAATTAGCTCGATCCATTGTCTTAAGAGCAAAAGTGGAGACTTTTGAACTCTTAAGAATCGAGTTTCTTAAAGTCCTTAGAGGTGAATTCATTGTTTCAAACTCCTATCTTTCAAATTTTGGCGTAATTACCTCAATTCAAGAAGAATAGCCACATATACCCATATTTCCTACCTCGAACCAAATAGCCTAACAATTGAAAGCCAAAAACCCTATGATCTCAATAGCTTAATGTTCGATATTAGTAGAGTAGAATATTTTGGTGACTATTTGGAGTCAAACATATACATGAAAGAATAACTTTTTTCTATCTTTAATTTACAAATATTGGATGCTTGAAGCGAGAGGAGGGAAACAAAATCGAAGGCATCAACAAGATCAAAAGCTACCTCCATCAATTTGGTTATCTCGACAACCAAAACCTAAATAACCTAAACCACGTCGTCGAGCCCCACGACGACGAATTCAACGATGCCCTAGAATCTGCCATCAAAACCTACCAAAAAAATTACCATATTGTCCCCATGGGTGTACTAGATGCTACGACAGTATCCAAAATGACCACCCCTCGATATGGCTATGCTGATATCGTTAATGGTATCAACACCATGCAACCTAATAAGGGTAAAAACTACTCGAACTCACAAAACGATATTCATACAGTGTCTCACTACAGTTTCATCGTCCCAAGAAACCGTAGATGGCCGCGGTCCAAAGCTAATCTCACTTACCGATTTCGTCCCGACACTCCCAAGATCGCGATGGACCCCGTTTCGCGGGCCTTCCGAAAGTGGCAATCCATCAGCGGCTTCAGTTTATCGCGGGCCCAAGACAATAGCTCCACCGATCTAGTGATTGGATTTTTCAAAAGGTCCCATGGGGACGGATACCCGTTCGACGGGCCCGGCGGAGTCACAGCCCATGCGGCCGGTCCTACTGATGGGAGATTACATTACGATGCGGATGAGAAATGGTCCGACGGCCCCGCCCGAGATGCTATGGACTAATTGGAATCAATAGCGGTGCATGAAATCGGACAACTTCTCGCGCTTGGGCATTCCAGAGTTAAGGCTGCAATCATGTACGCCTATCTTAACTATGGAATGAAGAAAACTAATTTCGATGCCGATGATATCAATGGAATCAAAGATTTATATCGAAACTGGAGGAATTAGAAGACTTATTTATCTTTATCTCTATATATATGTATAGATATAAATATAGGGTTAATAGCATTTTGCCACCTGTACTTTGCCCGTTTTTGCGCTTTGCCACCTTAACTAAAAAAAGTTGCACGGACACACCTAAACTCGTTTTTTTGACGCACATAACCACCTAGGAGGAACATTCCGGCGAATCTTGAAAGATTCTGGCACACGCGCGATGCACATGGCTAAATACATGGGTCTTTTTGTCTTTTAATCTGAAGATATCATGTGGGGTAAAACAGAAAATTTTAAGGACTCAATTGAACTTCTTTTGAAACTTGCCCAAATTCTAAATTAATGGAAATAGAGTTGTGTGTCTGCTTCTTCCATGGGAGTGGGTCTTCTTCTTCTATAGGAGTTTCTCCCCATTAATATTTTTCAAAGAAACCCTTTCCAATGCTTCGAATGCTCCACTATGCAGGCAATTCTCTCTCTTTCTTTCTAATTCTATGCTTTTGTGGTTTACAGTAAATGTTGAAATTAATTGCATCGTAGATTTGTGTCTTTGTGAGAAAATTCAACAATGAAAACAAAGGTGGGATGTAGTGCAGATGAAGCAGTAGAAGAAGAGCAGCAACAGGTGGAGTCGCGTGGTGTGCAACCACGAGGAATTTGTGAGGAAGATTTTTGCCCAATCATCCATGGCCAAAGATGTACGTACACAAATTCGTCCAGACTTTTGAACATGTCTCGCTAATTCTCTAATCAAAATCACTTCCATCTCCCCGATGATCACAATCGTACCTCCAACAGTTCTCCAATCCAAGACCTAACAAACGAAAACTAAGAGAAACAATTGGACTGAATATGTTGATGACGATTAGGAGGAACATCGAGGAAAGTTCCAAATTAGGACCAAGATCGCCTCACAAGGTTTTTGATTAAATTGATGGGAGAAGATAACCCCTTATTTTTTTTAAAGCTGGATTTTTTTCAAAAGTTGTTGTTAGTTCAAAGAACAAATTAATGGGGGAAAAAGTTCCAGCGAAGAAGAAGAATGAGAGTTTAATATCTTTCAATTTCACCCCTTGGAACTTTCAATCTTTCAATTTCATCCTTTGGAACTTTCCATTTTAACCCCACATGATATCTTCTGATTAAACGACTAAAAAATCCTCACATTAAGCATGTGCATCGCACGTGCGCCGGAAAAATGAGAAGATTCGCCAGAATATTCCCCTTAGGTGGTTATGTGCGTCAAAAAAACGAGTTTGGGTGAGCCCGTGCAACTTTTTTTAGTTAAGGCGGCAAAGCACAAAAACAGGCAAAGTATAGGTGGCAAAATGCTATTAACCCATAAATATATGGCAATAAAACATCCCTAGTACTAGGGTTCTCTTTGTGAGAATTAATAAAATAAACTTTATAATGTATTTGTATTTAGAAGTTTTCTCAGACAATACAATTTTTGTCTTAGATAGTATAATTACTGTATCAGACAATAAAATTACTGTCTGAGACAATAATACTGCACTAAGACAGTACAATTATTGTCTCAGACAGCACAATTACAGTCTCATACACTATAATTACTATCTGAGATAATAATATTTGCACGGAGACAGTAGTACTATCTCAGATAGTAAATTACTCCATGATGACCGTCTCAGAAAGTAATAATGCAGGCTCAGACAGTAATCTTAATATTAACGCAATAATGTTATTATTTAACACAATAATAATACTAAAAAGATTTAAAAATACAAATGTTTAAAAAAGAAAAATTAACGCCCGAGACCAGCGGTCAACGATAGCTGACCTATCGGAAAAAAAAATTACAATTTTTCTTTTAAATAAAAAAGTTAACGTTGAAGATCCGGCGGTCACCGGCGGTGGCAGCCAAATTGGGTCAAAATTGGATTAGGTGACAAATTGGTTAATTGATTAGTTGAGCATAAATTATGTTTAATCATGAAATTGGAGTGAATTGGGTTTTAAGAAGTTAGGGGTAATCTTCCTATGTATAAAATGGTTTTCCTTATTAGCAAATAAATTTGAATGGGTGAATATGTTTGCAAGACAAAAAAGTAAAATGACCATTTTTTATTTAAGTGTCATTGTCATGAGCATTTTTACAGTTCACCCTATATTTATATAGGTATAGAGTATACGTATCAATAATATATACAATAATTAGTATGCAGTTAGTATGCAGTTGACTATTTCTAGCAATCCTCCAACGTCGAGGGAGGCTTCTAGTGATTCTTCTAGTGAGGCTTCTATAGTGAGTTCAATAAAATTGTGCATGGTGAGGATTTTATCCCTTATGGTCACTTGGTTGATTGGAAGGAGTGGGCCCCAGCGTTCCGACATGCTCAACTTCGTCCAAATCGTAGCTTGGAAGGAGTGGGCCCCAGCGTTTGGATTCCTCCGGCCACCATCTTCTTGTGTGAAAATTAATTTTGATGCGGCCTTTCCCATGTACAAATATTTCAACTCGGTCGCGGCGATTTGTGACTTGCTGCTCTTACAACTCTTAGGTTTGCCGAAGCTCATAGTTGGATTGATATAATTCTTGAAGATGATTGCCTTCAACTTATTAAAGCTTTAAATTATTCGGATACGAGTCATTGGTCGTATGGAGCTCTCGTTGAAGAATGTTTTTCCACGGCATCTTGGTTTAATTATGTCTATATTCGTTTTATTAAACGTTCGCCCTATAAGCTTGAGTAATGTGGTATACAAATTAGTGTCAAAGTGTATTGTGAATCGATTGAAACCAGTGATGAATGATGTGATATTGGAAGCCCAATCAGCTTTTGTTCCTGCTAGACTGATATCGGACAATATTCTTATCGCGTACGAGGTCATGCACTATATAAAACGGAGTTCGGCAGAACACATGGCAGTTAAATTAGATATGAGCAAGGCATATGATAGAATTGAATGGAGTTTCCTTCGTCTGGTGATGCTTAAATTGGGTTTTGCGGCGCAGTTTGTTAAGCTGATAATGAAATGTGTGACTTCGGTTTCGTACTCTTTCGTTCTGAATGGTGGAGTTTTTGGTGGCCTTACTCCAGAACTAGGAATCCGACAAGGGGATCCTCTATCGCCTTATTTATTTCTTTTTTGTGCGGAGGCTTTGAGTGCTTTGTTTAGAAAGGAGGAAAGATTCGGAAACATACGGGGCCTCTCGGTATGCAATGGGGCTCCACATATATCGCATCTTATGTTTGCCGATGATACTATTATTTTTTGTAATGCAAACAAGTACTCAGCTAGAAGTATCCGAGGCATTTTGCAGGCTTACGGAAATGCTTCTGGACAAGTGGTTAATTACCAAAAGTCTAGTATTGTTTTTAGCAAAACTTCCAAGAGGAGCTCTATCGGTGCAGTCAGCGAAGTTCTTCCGATGGAGGTAGTCGAGAAACATGAGAAGTATTTGGGGCTTCCTTCTGTTATAGGTAAATCAAAACGGATGGTTTTTTCAAGCATTCGGGACAAAGTCTGCCAAAAATTGCAAGGGTGGAAAGATAAGTGGCTATCAAAGGGAGGTAAAGAGATTCTTATAAAGGCGGTTTTACAAGCTATTCCGGCGTATGCTATGGGCTGCTTCAAACTTCCATCATACTTTACCAAGGAAATTGAAAGATTGATGTCAAAATTCTGGTGGGAGGATACCAAAGGAAGGGGAATACATTGGACAAGGTGGAGCGAAATGTGTAAAAGCAAACGAGATGGCGGATTGGGCTTCCTGGTTCTTGAGTCTTTTAATTCGGCACTTCTTGCGAAACAATTATGGCGGCTAATCGAGACACCAAATAGTCTTCTTGGTCGGATATACAAAGCTCGTTATTTCCCAACTTCAGGGGTTTTGGGTGCTAAACTTGGTCCGAATCCATCTTTCACGTGGAGGTGCATATTGAGTGCTAAGAATATTGTGGAGGGTGGTCTTAGATGGAGGGTAGGAAACGGAGCATCGATCGCTTTATGGACTGATAGGTGGATTCCCAGGGAGACAACCTTTAAACTTATTACGCCTCGAGGAGATTTGCCGATGGATATGCGAGTTAAGGAACTGATGGTAGATGGTGTAAATCTTTGGAATGAAGGGCTGGTTAGACAACTTTTCTTTGAAGATGATTGGAGGATTATTTTGTCAATTCCGTTAGGTCAGTCTTGCAATGAAGACAAACTCGTATGGCATTACGAGCGTAACGGGCGGTTCTCTGTTCGTAGTGCATATTATTTAGCAACCCTTTTTGAAGTCGAGGGCAGCAGATCCTCTACTAGCAATTCATACGTTGATACAACAAACGCGTGGAAGTGGGTGTGGTCGATGAATTTGCCTAATAAGATCAAAATATTTGTGTGGAGAGCATGTAAAAATCTATTACCCACCCGAGCTAATTTGAACAGGAGGAAGATAACGGCGGAGGTTAATTGTGTTCGATGCGGAGGAGAGGTAGAAGACCTTCGACATTGTTTGGCTATGTGTGCATTTGCAAGGCAAGTATGGGCTTTGAGCAATATCCCGTGGTCAATACACAGGTGGAATGGATTGGAATTGATGGATTGGTTCACGCATATGCGAAAATTGGCACATCTTACAGTCCTTGAGTACTGTGTGGTGATATGTTGGGCACTTTGGTTTTATCGTAATAGAACATTTTTTTAAGGCGATTCGGTCGAACCTATGGACGTCATCTCTTTTGCGCAAAACTTTATAAACCAAGTTTGTCATCCCTTTGCCAAAGTACTTAGTCTTAGGAGCCCGAGTTGTATTGAGGAGGCAAGATGGCAGCCACCACTATTGGGTTTTTTTAAGATCAATTTCGATGCGGCTATTAATTCGAAGGAAGGAAAGATTGGACTTGGAATCATTGCTCGAAATCATGCTGGGGTTTGTATGGGATGGAAGTCTATTTGTGTCCGGCAAGCACTCGACCCTACTTCGGCAGAAGCAAAAGCAGCTATCGTTGCAGTTGAATTTGCTCGTGATCAAACGTGGAGAAGGATAGTCATTGAAGGAAACTCTAGCTTGGTCATTAAAGCAATAAATGAAGTTGATGAAGATTGTTCAGCGTATGGGACTTTAGTAGCTGACATTCATGTCCTTGCTAAGATTTTTGGGACATTCTCAGCTCAGCATGTACGAAGGGCTGGTAATCGTGTTGCACATGCATTAGCTAAGCTCTCTATATGTGAGTCATATTTTGGTGATTATTTGCCTATTAATGTCCAAAATATTGTTGTTCATGAGTTAATTTGATGAAATGGAATTGTTTTTTACTCTAAAAAAAAATATCCCTTAATATAATTCTTTAAAAAAAAAAGGGGCAATTTGCTATAGGTCCTCCTCTAAGAGATTATATGTGTTAAAATCCACTTAATAAACTCTAATTTCCAGCAGATTTTATTATTTGTAATTTGTCAAAAATACCCCTATCAATATATGGTAAAATAAATCCTCAAAATCAAATCCCCTATTTTTCTCCCTATATTATACAGCAAATCCGAAAATTAGGACTGCAAATCTCTTGATATCGATTCTTCCCTGTTTTTTCAAAACCAAAATCTCCACAAATTTTGAAGCCTTCCATAGGTTTGGGTGTCTGAGCGTTTGCAATTTACAAAGTCGTTTGCAGTTTGCCTTCATTCCCTTTTCCTTCGTTCGATTTGTTGTTTCTCAATTTGCATTCGTGTCGTTTGCTGTTTAGAAATTGTTTGTTGTTCGGTAACAACTCATGTAGTAAAAAACGCACCACTGCTACGAACGTCGCGCCACTGCCGCAACCGCCCGCTTTTGTCTCTGTAAAATGCAAATAGCAAACTAATAATTAAAACTTGCATTATTGAATTTAAAACAACAAACTACCTATGAATTCACCAAATACAAACAATAAATCGAACAAGTAAAAAAATCAGCATCATCTAATTACAAACAATAAAATGAAAATATGATATGCAATATGTAAATGCAAATAATAAAAACAAAAATACAGAACAAAAATATCATACATATCATAAATATGCAAAAAATAACAATAAAATTATAAAAAATATTCTATCAATGCAAAAATTGCAATTTGCAGTTTGCAACAAAATCTACTGTTATCGATTGCAATTTGCAGTTTGCAACAACAATTTGATTTTGTTGTTTCATTATTTTGTTTTTTGCTATTTATTGAACCAAAATCAATTAGAAATACAAACAAACATTATAAACTCACTACAGATAAATACAAAACGAGAAAAAAAAAACTCACCTTGTGCAAGTAATGAGCGATTTATGTTTGTTGTCCGCTTTTAACTCTTTCACCGAAAAATCATCTAATAATGTAAAGCTTCAATTTTTTTTTCCTTCCCTACAACATAATCCAAAAGAATTCGAATTCCAAAGGAAAAAAAAAAATCGAACAGATGTAATCGAGAAAGGGTATAGAGAAAGAAAGAAGTTGATCGGAAAAAAAAATCGAAAAGTGTTGATCGAAAAGAAAAAAAAAATCAGAAGAAAAAAGCCAGAGACACGAGATGGAGATGGAGAGGAAGAGAAATATGAGAGATTATATATGAAGAAAGATACGTAAGATTGAAGAGAGAGAGAGAGAGTATATGAGATTTGTTTTCTTATTAATTGAGGGTGTTTATGTACATATACTAATTGTTTTATTTTATTTATATTATTTTTATGTGATAAAGGACCTATGCCTATATTCATCTAGCAACTAGGATCTCTACCTATATAAGTCCAGAATAAGGGGTGTCTAGCCAATTTCCCCAAAAAAAAAATAGTATGCAATTGTGGATGGTTAAACCTACAAAATAGGTGATTTAATTAGATTTAGTTAAGCCTAAATTAGGTAGATTTGATTAGATTTAGTTAGTCCTCAATTAAGTGATTTGATTTGTTAATGTAATTAATCCATTTTATTACTCTCCTTGCGTGTGTGTGTGTATATATAGCCCATACACACTGATGAAGAAATATAGAGAATTACACAAATTAAGTATATAATTTAGGACAAAATACACTTCACCCCCTATAAATTTCCTATTTTCGCACTTTCCCCCCTAAAAATTTAAAAACTGGATAATCCGCCTTCAAAATATTATTTTGGTTGCATTTTGCCCCAAAAGCCAATTTTTGGTGGGCATTGTGCAACAAAAATAACATTTTAAAGGGGCAATATGCAAAAAGATAATTTTTTTAAGGGGTAAAGTGCAACAAAAGTAACATATAAAGGGGCAATGTGCAACAAAAATACTTAAATGCCAGTGAATAATCCATCGAAATTTTGCTATCGGGACAATGTGCAACAAGAATAACATTTCGAAGGGGGACATTCACTTTTTAAAATTTTGAGGGGTAAAGTGAGAAAATAAGAAATTTTTAAGGAGTGATGTGCAATTTTCCCTATAATTTATATGCATACCATTTATATGAATATTATACTTGATGAGGAATTCATATAATTCTTTGTAAAGTTTTATTACACGAGAATTACAAATTTGATTACATCCTTACACGGAAATAACCAATTGCCCAAACCAAATTCCTATCATATCACTGCAATCAATCAAAAAAAAAAATCAAAACAAAAAAAAAAATCAAAAAAGATTGATTTTTTTCAGATGTATGTTACTATAAATTCCGCAAGAAACAAGATCAATGGAGGTCACAAATCATTTTCATTTTTCAATTAAAAAAAGAAAGAGAAAAAACAAAATGAATTCTCTAATGATGATATTTCTCGTGCTTTCTCCGAACCTCATACAAATAATGGCGTCGGACAAAACCGAAACCGAAATCGAAAACGCGAACCAGGACGAAAAACTGTCATGTTTTATTTACGCGAACATCGATATGTACATCGCAAGCCATTTGCCCGAACAGGGTCAGCCGTTAACCTTTCATTGTGGGCGAGCAACGACGTGAACGCCCATTCACTTCACTCTCTCCGAATCACCATTTTCACTTCCATTTCTGCATGCGCCCGTTTGCCGAGTTTTACTTCTGCAGTACGTTTTGGGGCGATAAGACGGCTGCTTTCGTGGTCTACTCTAAGAGTAATGATTACTGCGACGGTAAAACGTGCTATTGGTCGGCGCAGAGTGACGGAATTTACTTCGGGACGGGTTATCCTCCGAATGGCTTGACGAAAATTCACGACTGGGAAAGTCGTAAACAAGTTGTTGATTCGGGCAAGAATATTACTCATGCTATTATTAGTGCTCAACAAAAATTAAATTAAATTAAATGGTTGATGTAAGAAGGTTTGATTGAATAAAACATAGATGATAGATGCATTCTAGCTATCTTTAATAATCCTTTTTTATGTTATATTTATCTCGTGTTTTTTTTTTTCTAATTTTGATTTTCTCTTTTGCTTTGGTTTTATTGTTGTGAGCCTAACATGAAAGATTAATCAATAGTCAATAGAGCAAGTAAAAGTGCAGCAAAATCAATTTTAAGCAACAATTGTGAATTTGTGACACCCATTTTGGTTGCAAAAGCTTTTAAAAAGTGATTATGAGCTTTTTTTGGACTTAGAATCAGTTTTGAAATGTTTTTAATACCAGCTTTTGTTTCTACGTCTTTTAAAATAAACTTCTTTAAGCTAAAATATGAAAAATACCCCGGCACCGACTTGTCCAAAATAAGTTGTTGAAATTGATTTTTCATGAAATTTGCAAACACACCCAACTTTTAGAGATAAATACTTGTTATTAACAACTCATAAACACCAACTTCTACTTTTTAAAAACCTCTTCCAAACACCATTACACCTAAAGGTTTCGATTAAGTAGCAGCGAGATAGACTTTTACAAAGACATGATTTTTCTTTTTGGAATTATTTTAGAATAAACCCTTGAGAAAAGTGGTAAAAGTTGTCGAACGCCAAACTAATTTTTGTGCAAATGAGCCCCTTGAAGTTTCACACACGCAATTAAGTTTGAGGGAAAAATTAATGGAAGCTACCTCCATAAATCACAAGGGGGTTATGTGCTGATATTACAAGCACAAGGGAATCATCTGCAAAAGCTTGTAACCAAAAGGGGATTAAGTGCTATTTACCCTAAAATTTTATTTTGAATGTATACATCAAAACATATAAAAATAATTTATATATAAATAAAAATTTATATATGTTTATATAGAATATTTATAAATATACCCCTATACTTTTAATATTTACACGTTTCCCCTAAGTTCCCGTATCCCCTTTTTTGGAACATGCTGTTTCCCCATATCCATTTCCCCATTTCCCTGCTACATAGATAAAGAAAGAAAAAAGAGAATGTAGCATTCAGCCATATGCAACACTGCGAGTTTCCAAAATAAGAATTCCAGCGAAAAAAAAAAGAAGAAAAAAGAAAACAAAATCCTCTAGAAAAATAGCTTTTGCTGTTTTGGAATAGACAAAACTGCTACAAAATGCATAGTTCGTTCTCCACTATTCGCAATGTAGATTGATGTAGTGTGGACACTATATATTCAAATGTTCGATCTTACGGTTTAGTACCCCAATGTATTCTATGGACAAAAACTATCCATTTCTCATATTTGACTCCCTATTTCGTTTTAAGGGGTAAATAACATTTTGTCACGTGGACTTAAGCTCGTCTTGCACTTTGCGGCATTAACAAAAAAAAAAAAAGTTTCACGAGCACACGCAAACGTTTTCTTTTATGCGCACTGCGACTTAGGGCTGATTTTCAAGCGAAACTTGACAAAATCCGGCACACGTGAATTGCACATGCATAATACATGGGCTTGTTCGTGTTGTCATCTACAAATACATCGTTGAGTTTCACTTTGGCACCTTTTTACTTTCCCCCTTTTCTGTTAGTCTAGGGTTACAAATTTTGAACCAAAATTTGCGATAATCTGAAGATCTTTCATACTCAATTATGACTTGGAATTTTATGGAGGGTAATGATGCTAATGATTTTTCAACAAATGTTCCAGAATACGGTATGGGTTCTTGAATTTTACGTATTGTTTTTCTTGACTTCTGTAAATCGAAAAACAATAGAAATAAAAAGAAAATTAGAAAAAAAGAAAGATGGGATCGTCTTCGGAAGGAGAGAAGTGATGTAAGAAAGAGGAGAAATGAGAGACAAATGCAAAGAAAATTGGGAGAAATTAGGGTATCTAATGTATTTATAGATGAAAAGACGGAAAAATCCTATATATTTGGGCATGTGCATTGCGTGTGCATCAAATTCCGGTAAGTTTTGCCTAGGAATCAACCCTAGGTGGCAATGTGCTTTAGAAAAAAAAAAAAAAAAAAAGGGGGTTTGGGTGTGCCGTGCAAATATATTTGTTAATACGTTAGAGCGCAAAATGGGCCTAAGTTCCCTATAGTTCCTTACTTGTATATAGTGAATCGAAATTGGGATATTGTGATCACCATAGGTTAATATTAGGCCACTATATAAGTCTTTGATTTTGTACCAATTTTTACACCTGTGTATGCGGTTAATGGCATTTTGCACCGAATTTGACGCATTTTGCCTGTTACCCCCAAATAAATAAATAAAGTTGATCTTACGAATGCAACATAAATTCAATACTACGCAACAGCTGCTTGCACAGAAGAGATTTCAATAGCGAGAATACAACAGTCGTTCACAATGAGTCCTCTTTTAGGATCGTTTATATAATCAAGCTCAATGAAGGAAGGCCATCCCCAATTCTCGCCAGAAGATGGAAACAAGTGTGTAGCTGCACAACGAAAAAAATATTAGTAATGTTGCGAAAGTAAATAGTGAAACTAAATTGAACCAAGGCTTTCAGACTTTTCAAAAACAAAAAATCGGGCCAAACTTTAATTTGAGTATTTTCTACGAAATAGTGAAAATAAATTGCTACCGGAACAATTTCAGTAACAACGTTGTCTTACTAGTTCGTTTGTCTTGTTCGTCATTAACCTGGTTCTTGATCCATATGGTATAACACGCCTGCACTCTTTCTGGACCAACATGCCACAAAAAGATGGAGACATTGCTGCTAGTTCCTTTCGGGTATAGCTGCACCTTCCTAAATTTATCAACAAGTTAAAATCATATAAACCAAATCCAGTAATAAAAAATAATCCTTGCAGTACCATGTGTGGCCTCCGGCAGTAAATTCTTCAGATTCCCAAACATATACTAGTTTAGAGAAGTTTGGAATCTTCCATTCACGTGTGAATGGAATATCGACATTTTTCAGACACAAACGTCCGGTAGTACTGGTGAGTGTCTCTCTTTTTAGGACAAAAACCTCGGCACCAAACATGCAGATGTCATCAACTAGGTATCCATTTGATGGATCGGACAAAACTTTCTTAGAGATAAATTTGGAAAATCCCCATTCGGACTTCATTCCTAAGAAACGTCTTGTTCTTCCTGTCCATGATTGGCAAATTATAAGTAGCTAGTTCCCTCATGTAAATTAACTTAGTGAAGAAAGAAAATTGCCGGAAATCTGATTATAGATAAAAAGGCTAAAGACAGCATTGAGCTCCCAATTTGCATGCAACGAACTTGTGTCGGCCATGGCCAAATATATAGAAACATTGCCGCTATCTTTTCCGACTATGTTGTCTCCATTAGGATATATTATTAGTCTCCTGTACAATTTTCCAGTTTCAAAATTAGTCAATTATACTGAAATGTAATAACCTATATGTAAATTGAAGCGGAAATTGTAATTTTGATCCTATATGTTGGTCTCTTTAGGGATTTAGTTCTATAAGTTGTCTTATTTCAATTTTACATGCAATAATTATGCAAAATTCGTATTTTTAGTCATACTTCACTCAAACTTTGAATGTTGGCCGTCGTTTAATGTACCTAACAAACTTGCAGAATTTTTTGTATACGGACACTTAAAAATTATAATTGCTCCTCTAAATTAGTTTATAAATGTGTTGTCTCACATAATTAAAGTTCTACCAATGGTAAATTAGATGTCGAATTTATCAATTTCCAAGCGTCCATATAAGTAAAATGCGACAAGTACTTTATTTGTAGCGTCATAAAATCAAAAACCATGCAAAGTAGGACTAAAAATACTATATTTGCAGAGTTATTGCATGTAAAACTGAAACATGACAAGTTAGAGGACTCAATTCCTAAATAGGCCAACATAGAGGACCAAAACTACAATTTTCCCTAAAATGGAAGAATATATGTAATTTAAAATTTATACATGAAAACAGAAAATGAAAACAAATCCGTTATAAACAATATACATAATACCATTTGTATTCTCCAGCAACAAATTCCGTAGTCTCGTATTTGTCAATCCCACTCCTGTAGAAAGAATCGATCTTGATCAGAAAATGAGTAGGTGCTGCCTCTCTCGTTTCCATCGTTGTAAATTCTGAAAATAGCAAAACAATTCATATATAAAGAAAGAAAGAAAACAGGAAAATTATAGTTTTCATCCCTAAAGTTTGCATCAATTTCGTATTTGGTCCCTCATGTTCACAAAAAAAAAAAACATTTGGTCCCTCATGTTTCAATAATTTAACACTTTTGGTCATTTCCGTCAATTTACCGTTAGTCCATCAGTGAATACACTGTTGGACAAAATGCTTGATTCATTATTACTAACAGAAAATTGATGGAAATGACTGAAAGTGTTGAATTTTTGAAACATGACGGACCAAATGTGTTTTTTGTGAACATGAGGACCAAATGTAAAATCGGTGAAAAATGTGGAAGGATGAAATTTGTATTTTTCCCGAAAGAAAACATACAAACTATATATAGTTTTATGAGAATTGTCATACCATCTGAAGCTGGTGCAAGTGTCACAAACATCTTACTCCTTTCAACTAATTGTTTTCTGAGGAATTGAGGTTTTCTGCCGATTGTCTAACTGCATGCTGTAGTAGAAGTTTTTATAGCACGAGCCCATGACCTTTGGTCTCTACTGGCGTTGTATTCTATGATGACCTTTGGTCTGTATTTATTATATTTAGGATAAATTGCACATCACTCCCTTTAAATTTCTAGTTTTCGCACTTTACCCCCTCAATTTTTTCAAAAGTGAATGCCCCCTTCAAAATATTATTCTTGTTGCACATTGCATCGATAGTAAAATTCCGATGGATTATTCATCGGAATTGAGGATTTTTGTTGCACATTGCCCATTTAAATATTATTTTTATTGCAAGTTGCCCCATAAAAAAATATTTTTTTGCACATTGCCCCTTTAAAATGTTATTTTTGTTGCACAAAGCTTTTCAAAAATTGGCTTATGGGGCAAAGTGCAATCAATATAATATTTCGAAGTTGGAATATCCATTTATTTAATTTTTTCGGAGGAAAGTGCGAAAAATAGAAATTTATGGGGGGAAAAGTTCATTTTTGTCCTTATATTTATCTGGTTTGATTGTCATTTCCTAAGAGTTGTATTGTTCCAAGGAAGCTAACGATTAGTGACTACATGTATACATTAACTTCCTTGGAAAAAAAAATCCACTATTGGGAAGAGATAAAGTCATAAAGGTAAGAAAACCATAAGTCCCGGTGTGAAAACTTTATATACATAACAAAAAAAAAATTCATTATCTAAATTTCTAATTCCTCCAAAATAAAAGAAGGAACAAACAAGTCGCAGGCAACTAACAATGTCTGTAACACCAGCACCAGCCGCAGATGGTATTACCACTCTCCTATATATATTTATTTATTTATTTATTTATTTATTTATTTATTTATTTATTTATTTATTTATACATGTCTATCAGTCAGTATATGCAGTTAGGGGTGGGCATTCGGGTCGGGTTATTCGGGTTATGACCCGACCTGGTCTGGTAAAACCCGATGGATCGGGTAATTTGAAGTCTACCGGGTTTTTGCCGGGTTCGTTTACCTCTTTATTATTTATTATCGGGTTTTTTATTATTTATTATTGAGTTCCATCTAATATATTTCATTTTGAGCTTTCAATTCTTGTTTTTATATTGCAACAATTTGTTTAGTGGTTCAAGTATTTATATTGGCACCGCATTTTTTTATTATTTTTTTATAATAAATAAATGACTTTGTAATAGGTAATAGTTCGAATAACAACATTATTATTGAATATATTGGTGCCAAAAAAAACCAAGCAAAAAAAGAAAAAAAAAAAAAAAGAAGAAGAAGAAACCTGACCCCGACCCGATTATTTCGGGTCGGGTTCGGGTAATGATTTTTAAGTCAAAAACTTGAATAACCCGACCCGAACCCGAATGCCCACCCCTATATGCAGTAGTAGACCGATGACTTTTTACTACGATATTTTTTGCTATGGTAAAAACCGTAACATAAAATCTATCCTTTACTACGAGACAATCTCGGAGTCATAGTAAATACTGGGATTTACCGTAGCAAAAAAGTATTTGTTGTGGCCATTTACCGTAGCAATGTTTTTGTCACGCCCGTTGTTGGGTGCTAAATACCAACACGCAAGTGTACGTATTGCAAACAAGTAGTAAAGTAGACTCGTGGGGAAAATTACAGTTTATATCCCTAAACTTTACCACTAAATCGATTTATGTCCTCAAACTTTTTCAGCCACGAAATATGTCCTCAAACTTACCACTTTTTAACAATTTATGTTCTGCCGTCAACTCCGTCAGTTAACTTGGACGGAAATATCACGTGTGGCGCACGTGATGTCGATCTGGCCGTTAAATGCTGATATGGCTGACACACTGAGATGATGTGGCCGAAAAATTGACATGGAGTGACTTGTGGTTCTCTCTCCCTTGATTTCAATTTTAAAATTCCCAATTTATCATTAAAACCCCCAATTTCGCATTCCCCCGATTTCATCGAACCGAATGTAGAAACCCTAACCCTCAAATTCTAGTCATATTCTGCACTACAACACACAATTTGATTGACATCGAAACTTCTACCTCCCAAATCCCCATAATGAAGTTCAAAGATATCAACTTCGAAGAAACTTACCAAAATTGAAAATTCTTGTTCCATTGTGAAGTTCTAGCTCCACAAATGTTTGAAATTTGCGAAATTATGGTTGGGCAATCTTGTTGTTGCGGAATTTCACCTCAATTCAGTGCTTCGTACGAGGAATTTAGAGGGTAGGGTTTTTGCATCCGGTTCAATGAAATCGGGGATGAGAAATAGGGGGTTTTAATGATAAATTGAGAATTTTAAAATTGAAATCAAGGGAGAGAATCACGTGTCACTCCATGTCATTTTTTCGGCCACATCATCCCAGTGTATCAGCCATATCAGCATTTAACGGCCAAATCGACATCCCGTGCGCTACACGTGATATTTCCGTCCAAGTTAACTGTTGGAGTTGACGGCAGAACATAAATTGTTAACAAGTGGTAAGTTTGAGGACATATTTCGTGGATGAAAAAGTTTGAGGACATAAATCGTTTTAGTGGTAAAATTTAGGGACATAAACTGTAATTTTCCCTAGACTCGTGAGAGTCGGATGTCGATCCCACAGGGAATACGCAAATTACCTAATCCTAAGTACCAAATCTTAACAATTACGATTTTTATCCAGCCTACGCAGGGTTGTCAATTTAATTAACTAAATAAATTAAACTAATTAAGAAAGCAAGTAATCACGAGAAAATATCAATATAAAACGGATCTAGGATTTTATCTTCCCCCTATGCGATAATTCTTCACCCAATTAATCTCCTATCATGCAAGTTACGATTCTCGATTATTAACCCAAGACACGAAATTATTCATAACCAGCTGTCGCTGCGTTATAAGCCTATTATTCATAAAAGATTCACTATATGTCTATGCAAACCTAGTACAAATAAAGCATTAAAGAACAAGTCTCGTAAACGGCTACCTAAGGTATTATCTGTATGTCTACGATAATACATGCAATCAACACACGCATTCGGTGAAAAACTACTCGAAGGCTCTTCTATCCCTATTCTAATTATTAAAACGATCTGTCAATCAATTCTAACAATAACAACTAGCAACATAAATTAGCTACGTTCATGCGCTAAATAAGATCAAGATAGAAGAAATAATCGAAGAATTAAACTTGCATAAAAGTAGAAAAATAGATTCGAATTACCACATAGGGTTCCAATAAAATCCTAGAATAAAAACTTAGCTACTCATGTTCGTTACGAAAAGCATAATAAAAATACGAAAAATCATAAAAACTATAAATAAAAATCAAAGAGGAGAACTAGGATGAAGATTCGTCAAGTCTTCGTCTTCGTTCTTGTGCTCCTTGATCGCGTGTAGAAAGATGAAAGATAAAAACTAAAAATAAACGATAAAAAGGTAAAAAGATCCAAGATAAATCTAATTGTGTGCTCATGGCCTTTAAATAGGGTGCAAAAATATAATAGGGCGGGTTTCCTTGTGTAATTAAACTTCCTTCACTGCGCCCCTACGCCCATCCGGACGGCCGTGTGAGATTAAGCTTTAAAATTCGGACGGCCGTCCGGTCCTTAATTCTCCAGAATTCTGGTTTTTTCACTTTTGGCCCACTTTTTCTCCGAATTTGCAGTTTTCACCCCAAACGTTGCCAAGTCTTCAATTTGCAGCTAAAATACAAATAACAACCATTTTAAGCACCAATTATCATTAAAACACACCAAAAGCTCCAATTAAAAGGTACAATTAAGTGTATAAATATACACTTAACACCCGTATATGCTACGGGGCAAATTCGTAGCAAAAGTCTTTTTTCGTAGGATGAATTTGATACCTTTTGCTACGGTTACTGGTAAAAAGCCATTTTACTACTAGTGATGTATGAATATATGTAGACCTATCTCATCGAATACATATATTATAACTAATTTATGTGTATCTATTTCTGTAGAAATCACCACAGTGGAAACAATAGAGGCATCACCGGCACATTTTCTGATCAAGATTGAATCTTTCTCTTTGCTTGGCAAATGCGGAATCGAGAAATACGATACCAATGAGTTTTTCGCTGGAGAATACAAATGGTACGTATATATATCATGATAAATAAAATACAATTAATTATTGCTTAATAAAACCATGGTATTAATCCATTTTTCCATATTGATCAGGAAACTAATAATCTGTCCTAATGAAGATGAAAACGGAAAAAAACACAGCGAATATATATCTGCAAATTTGGCTATGGCGGACACAATTTCTTTACCGGCAAATTGGGAGGTCAATGCAGTCTTTAATATATTTATCTTCAATCAGATTTCAGGAAATTATGTTTTTTCAGGTATTATTCTTTCTTCTTTTGTTATTTAAGTTTTTAAGTTGAACAAATTAAATAGTCAATAATTTTTTTTCTATTCACAGGAAGAACAAGACGATTTCTTGGAATGAAGTCGGAATGGGGATTACCCAAATTCATATCGAAGAATATTCTCTTAGATCCATCAAATGGATACCTAGTCAACCACAACTGTGTATTTGGTGCCGAGAAGCAGTCACTGAATGTTTGTCTTTGAAAAACGTCAAATTTCCTAACAAGCGTGATTGGAAGATTTCAAGGTTCTCCAAATTGCAAGGCATTTGGAATTCTGAAGAGTTTAGTGCTGGAGGCCTCAAATGGTAACAAATTTTTTATTACAACTATGTTTTTTATAGGAAAAAATGCACCTCACCCCATATAAATTTTTCATTTTTGTACTTTTGCCTCTAAAAAATAGAAAAAGGGATAACTCCCTCCAAATATTGTTTTGGTTTCACTTTGCCCCAAAAGCCAATTTTTTTGTGGGCATCCTGCACCAAAAATAATATTTTAAAGGGGCAATGTGCAGAAAAATAATACTTTTAAGGGGCAATGTGCAACAAAAACACTCTATTCTTGTGAATAATCCAATGAAATTTTGCTATAGGGGCAATGTGCAACAAGAATGACATTTTGGAGGGGATAATCATTGTTTTAAATTTGAAGGGGGTAAAGTGCAATAATTAGAAATTTTATAAGGGGTGACGTGAAATTTGCTCTTTTTGATATGCATGTTGTTGTAGTTTCACATTAGTTTTGTTATTTTGGTTAGGAAGATTCTTCTTTACCCGAAAGGAAATGGCGAAGGGACTGGTCGCAATGTTTCCATATTTTTGTCCCTAGTCGATTCCAGTAACTCTACCCCTCCCGGAAGAGTGAAGGCACGTTACACCATATGCCTCAAAAACCAGTTTCCGGATGAACACATTCAACGAAATGGTAAACTAAACATGAAAAAGAAGAAAAAAAAAACAATTTCATATATATATATATTTAAAATTCATAAGATATAACGAGTTTCGGTTACATTTTTATATTACCTATCGGGGGAGATTTCCTCTTTGAAATTCTGAGGGGGTAAAGTGCAAAAATTAGAAATTTCAACGGGTGATGACATGCAATTTGCCCCTTATTATTTGTTCAACATTCTTTAATTTTCTACTCCGTATTATGGTAAATCTACCTTGCTCTTTACAATTTCTAACTAAAATATCTTTCATACAACTTGTTGCATCTGGACTTTCATGCAAAAGTTACTAGACTTCTCTGATATTTTTCAATCAGGAAAATTACAGTTTTCACAACTCAAGTTTGCATTGATTTCATATTTGGTATCTCATGTTCACAAAAAAACATTTGGTCCTTTATGTTTAAAAAAATTAACACTTTTGGTCATTCCGTCAATTTACCGTTATTCGGCAGTTGAAGCAATGACGGGCACACACATAATTCCATTAGTACTAACGGAAAATTGACGGAAATGACTAAAAGTGTTAAATTTGGAAACATCCACTACACCAAAATGGACATTTTCTAACAAATATATCTGTTAGTAAAATTATTTGTAATGGAGTAAAACCGTTAGAAATACTGCGTTAGAAACCGTTATTTGTAATCTAGTCAACTGTTGAGACAGACTACGTGTTACGACATTAGGTGTGGTAACAGAATTCTTGTGTTGTTACAGTAATAAACCTACTAAAAGCAGAATAAAGAACACAAGAATTTAATGTAGTTCGGATACAAATGTACCCTACATCCACGAGGACTTGCAAAACTAGTTCAAATTTAAGTGTACATTAATAGGACTTAATAAAACACTAAAGACTCCCTCTTTATGTGATACGCCGTTCTTGCACACGACTCGAACTTGTTGATAATCAAAGCAATTCCTCCATCCGCACTCTTGGACTTCCTCCAATGTTGAACTCCCTTCAAATGGCGGATCGACCTCTCCCGAGATCTTTTAAGCACTTCTCCCGAAACGCCGATCTTCTTTATGGCCTGGTAGAAGAAACCTGGTCTGTTGCCACACCTGATGTGCCGACGGGGCTGCAGCACGGGCTGCACCCTTCAAAGCCTTTATGCTGGGATTTTTCTTATTAAAGCTCCATGGGACTCATATGAGGTTGAGGGGTTGAGGGCCTTATATAGGCACGAAATCACCACCCTAAACCTAACTTGGGCCCTAAGAAATCGATTTAACTAGGTAATAGAATCCTAGTCGATTTCTACTTCTATTCTAGATAAGTACAAAAGATACCTAACTAGAATATAATACATGGAAATAAATCTAAGTGCTAATAAAAATATTACAAGAATAGGACTCTAATTAATTCCAAAATAAACATGGAAAACAAATCTTTGCCAATCTTTAATTACCACGTATGCCGAATTTCTTCAATCTCCACTAACAGAAATCTGGCGCCAACAATCTCCCCCTTTGGCATAGATTGGTTAGAATCCATGTTTAACAAGAACTCCCCCTGCAGATGAGATTTACTCCCCCTGCAACACAGATGTCACTTTTCTTCACCCGTCTTGGTCTTCTATCAGAGTTTCCCATCATGGGGCACGTTACAACGCAGCAGAATTGGGTGAATGCCGTGACAAACTTCCGTCTCAACCTTCCTTGTGGACACACGTCATCCAATAAACAAACCAAAGAAATCAAAACCCAAAAATCAGACACTAAGTATATCTAGTGACCCGCTCTGATGCCAATTGTTGATTTTAAATGCCTATGGAAATCTAGTCAACTGTTGAGACAGACTACGTGTTACGACATTAGGTGTGGTACCAGAATTCTTGTGTTGTTACAGTAATAAACGTACTAAAAGCAGAATAAAGAACACAAGAATTTAATGTGGTTCGGATACAAATGTACCCTACATCCACGAGGACTTGCAAAACTAGTTCAGATTTAAGTGTACATTAATAGGACTTAATAAAACACTAAAGACTCCCTCTTTATGTGATACGCCGTTCTTGCACACGACTCGAACTTGTTGATAATCAAAGCAATTCCTCCATCCGCACTCTTGGACTTCCTCCAATGTTGAACTCCCTTCAAACGGCGGATCGACCTCTCCCGAGATCTTTTAAGCACTTCTCCCGAAACGCCGATCTTCTTTATGGCCTGGTAGAAGAAACCTGGTCTGTTGCCACACCTGATGTGCCGACGGGGCTGCAGCCTTCAAAGCCTTTATGCTGGGATTTTTCTTATTAAAGCTCCATGGGACTCATATGAGGTTGAGGGCCTTATATAGGCACGAAATCACCACCCTAAACCTAACTTGGGCCCTAAGAAATCGATTTAACTAGGTAATAGAATCCTGGTCGATTTCTACTTCTATTCTAGATAAGTACAAAAGATACCTAACTAGAATATAATACATGGAAAAAAATCTAAGTCCTAATAAAAATATTACAAGAATAGGACTCTAATTAATACCAAAATAAACATGGAAAACAAATCTTTGCCAATCTTTAATTACCACGTATGCCGAATTTCTTCAATATCCACTAACAAAAATCTGGCGCCAACAATCTCCCCCTTTGGCATAGATTGATTAGAATCCATGTTTAACAAGAACTCCCCCTGCAGATGAGATTTACTCCCCCTGCAACACAGATGTCACTTTTCTTCACCCGTCTTGGTCTTCTATCAGAGTTTCCCATCATGGGGCACGTTACAACGCAGCGGAATTGGGTGAATGCCGTGACAAACTTCCGTCTCAACCTTCCTCGTGGACACACGTCATCCAATAAACAAACCAAAGAAATCAAAACCCAAAAATCAGACACTAAGTATATCTAGTGACCCGCTCTGATGCCAATTGTTGATTTTAAATGCCTATGGAAATCTAGTCAACTGTTGAGACAGACTACGTGTTACGACATTAGGTGTGGTAACAGAATTCTTGTGTTGTTACAGTAATAAACGTACTAAAAGCAGAATAAAGAACACAAGAATTTAATGTGGTTCGGATACAAATGTACCCTACATCCACGAGGACTTGCAAAACTAGTTCAGATTTAAGTGTACATTAATAGGACTTAATAAAACACTAAAGACTCCCTCTTTATGTGATACGCCGTTCTTGCACACGACTCGAACTTGTTGATAATCAAAGCAATTCCTCCATCCGCACTCTTGGACTTCCTCCAATGTTGAACTCCCTTCAAACGGCGGATCGACCTCTCCCGAGATCTTTTAAGCACTTCTCCCGAAACGCCGATCTTCTTTATGGCCTGGTAGAAGAAACCTGGTCTGTTGCCACACCTGATGTGCCGACGGGGCTGCAGCCTTCAAAGCCTTTATGCTGGTATTTTTCTTATTAAAGCTCCATGGGACTCATATGAGGTTGAGGGGCTTATATAGGCACGAAATCACCACCCTAACCCTAACTTGGGCCCTAAGAAATCGATTTAACTAGGTAATAGAATCCTAGTCGATTTCCACTTCTATTCTAGATAAGTACAAAAGATACCTAACTAGAATATAATACATGGAAATAAATCTAAGTCCTAATAAAAATATTACAAAAATAGGACTCTAATTAATTCCAAAATAAACATGGAAAACAAATCTTTGCCAATCTTTAATTACCACATATGCCGGATTTCTTCAATCTCCAGTAACAGAAATCTGGCGCCAACAATCTCCCCCTTTGGCATAGATTGGTTAGAATCCATGTTTAACAAGAACTCCCCCTGCAGATGAGATTTACTCCCCCTGCAACACAGATGTCACTTTTCTTCACCCGTCTTGGTCTTCTATCAGAGTTTCCCATCATGGGGCACGTTACAACGCAGCGGAATTGGGTGAATGCCGTGGCAAACTTCCGTCTCAACCTTCCTTGTGGACACACGTCATCCAATAAACAAACCAAAGAAATCCAAACCCAAAAATCAGACACTAAGTATATCTAGTGACCCGCTCTGATGCCAATTGTTGATTTTAAATGCCTATGGAAATCTAGTCAACTGTTGAGACAGACTACGTGTTACGACATTAGGTGTGGTAACATAATTCTTGTGTTGTTACAGTAATAAACGTACTAAAAGCAGAATAAAGAACACAAGAATTTAATGTGGTTCGGATACAAATGTACCCTACATCCACGAGGACTTGCAAAACTAGTTCAGATTTAAGTGTACATTAATAGGACTTAATAAAACACTAAAGACTCCCTCTTTATGTGATACGCCGTTCTTGCACACGACTCAAACTTGTTGATAATCAAAGCAATTCCTCCATCCGCACTCTTGGACTTCCTCCAATGTTGAACTCCCTTCAAACGGCGGATCAACCTCTCCCGAGATCTTTTAAGCACTTCTCCCGAAACGCCGACGGGGCTGCAGCCTTCAAAGCCTTTATGCTGGGATTTTTCTTATTAAAGCTCCATGGGACTCATATGAGGTTGAGGGCCTTATATAGGCACGAAATCACCACCCTAAACCTAACTTGGGCCCTAAGAAATCGATTTAACTAGGTAATAGAATCCTAGTCGATTTCTACTTCTATTCTAGATAAGTACAAAAGATACCTAACTAGAATATAATACATGGAAATAAATCTAAGTCCTAATAAAAATATTACAAGAATAGGACTCTAATTAATTCCAAAATAAACATGGTAAACAAATCTTTGCCAATCTTTAATTACCACGTATGCCGGATTTCTTCAATCTCCACTAACAGAAATCTGGCGCCAACAATCTCCCCCTTTGGCATAGATTGGTTAGAGTCCATGTATAACAAGAACTCCCCCTGCAGATGAGATTTACTCCCCCTGCAACAGAGATGTCACTTTTCTTCACCCGTCTTAGTCTTCTATCAGAGTTTCCCATCATGGGGCACGTTACAACGCAGCGGAATTGGGTGAATGCCGTGACAAACTTCCGTCTCAACCTTCCTTGTGGACACACATCATCCAATAAACAAACCAAAGAAATCAAAACCCAAAAATCAGACACTAAGTATATCTAGTGACCCGCTCTTATGCCAATTGTTGATTTTAAATGCCTATGGAAATCTAGTCAACTGTTGAGACAGACTACGTGTTACGACATTAGGTGTGGTAATATAATTCTTGTGTTGTTACAGTAATAAACCTACTAAAGCAGAATAAAGAACACAAGAATTTAATGTGGTTCGGATACAAATGTACCCTACATCCACGAGGACTTGCAAAACTAGTTCAGATTTAAGTGTACATTAATAGGACTTAATAAAACACTAAAGACTCCCTCGTTATGTGATACGCCGTTCTTGCACACGACTCGAACTTGTTGATAATCAAAGCAATTCCTCCATCCGCACTCTTGGACTTCCTCCAATGTTGAACTCCCTTCAAACGGCGGATCGACCTCTCCCGAGATCTTTTAAGCACTTCTCCCGAAACGCCGATCTTCTTTATGGCCTGGTAGAAGAAACCTGGTCTGTTGCCACACCTGATGTGCCGACGGGGCTGCAGCCTTCAAAGCCTTTATGCTGGGATTTTTCTTATTAAAGCTCCATGGGACTCATATGAGGTTGAGGGCCTTATATAGGCACGAAATCACCACCCTAAACCTAACTTGGGCCCTAAGAAATCGATTTAACTAGGTAATAGAATCCTAGTCGATTTGTACTTCTATTGTAGATAAGTACAAAAGATACCTAACTAGAATATAATACATGGAAATAAATCTAAGTCCTAATAAAAATATTACAAGAATAGGACTCTAATTAGTTCCAAAATAAACATGGAAAACAAATCTTTGCCAATCTTTAATTACCACGTATGCCGGATTTCTTCAATCTCCACTAACAGAAATCTGGCGCCAACAATCTCCCCCTTTGGCATAGATTGGTTAGAATCCATGTTTAACAAGAACTCCCCCTGCAGATGAGATTTACTCCCCCTGCAACACAGATGTCACTTTTCTTCACCCGTCTTGGTCTTCTATCAGAGTTTCCCATCATGGGGCACGTTACAACGCAGCGGAATTGGGTGAATGCCGTGACAAATTTCCGTCTCAACCTTTCTTGTGGACACACGTCATCCAATAAACAAACCAAAGAAATCAAAACCCAAAAACCAGACACTAAGTATATCTAGTGACCCGCTCTGATGCCAATTGTTGATTTTAAATACCTATGGAAATCTAGTCAACTGTTGAGACAGACTACGTGTTACGACATTAGATGTGGTAACAGAATTCTTGTGTTGTTACAGTAATAAACGTACTAAAAGCAGAATAAATAACACAAGAATTTAATGTGGTTCGGATACAAATGTACCCTACATCCACGAGGACTTGCAAAACTAGTTCAAATTTAAGTGTACATTAATAGGACTTAATAAAACACTAAAGACTCTCTCTTTATGTGATACGCCGTTCTTGCACACGACTCGAACTTGTTGATAATCAAAGCAATTCCTCCATCCGCACTCTTGGACTTCCTCCAATGTTGAACTCCCTTCAAACGGCGGATCGACCTCTCCCGAGATCTTTTAAGCACTTCTCCCGAAACGCCGATCTTCTTTATGGTCTGGTAGAAGAAATCTGGTCTGTTGCCACACCTGATGTGCCGACGGGGCTGCAGCCTTCAAAGCCTTTATGCTGGGAGTTTTCTTATTAAAGCTCCATGGGACTCATATGAGGTTGAGGGCCTTATATAGGCACGAAATCACCACCCTAAACCTAACTTGGGCCCTAAGAAATCAATTTAACTAGGTAATAGAATCCTAGTCGATTTCTACTACTATTCTAGATAAGTACCAAAAGATACCTAACTAGAATATAATACATGGAAATAAATCTAAGTCCTAATAAAAATATTACAAGAATAGGACTCTAATTAATTCCAAAATAAACATGGAAAACAAATCTTTGCCAATCTTTAATTACCACGTATGCCGAATTTCTTCAATCTCCACTAACAGAAATCAGGCGCCAACAATCTCCCCCTTTGGCATAGATTGGTTAGAATCCATGTTTAACAAGAACTCCCCCTGCAGATGAGATTTACTCCCCCTGCAACACAGATGTCACTTTTCTTCACCCGTCTTGGTCTTCTATCAGAGTTTCCCATCATGGGGCACGTTACAACGCAGCGGAATTGGGTAAATGCCGTGACAAACTTCCGTCTCAACCTTCCTTGTGGACACACGTCATCCAATAAACAAACCAAAGAAATCAAAACCCAAAAATCAGACACTAAGTATATCTAGTGACCCGCTCTGATGCCAATTGTTGATTTTAAATGCCTATGGAAATCTAGTCAACTGTTGAGACAGACTACGTGTTACGACATTAGGTGTGGTAACAGAATTCTTGTGTTGTTACAGTAATAAACTTACTAAAAGCAGAATAAAGAACTTAAGAATTTAATGTGGTTCGGATACAAATGTACCCTACATCCACGAGGACTTGCAAAACTAGTTCAGATTTAAGTGTACATTAATAGGACTTAATAAAACACTAAAGACTCCCTCTTTAAGTGATACGCCGTTCTTGCACACGACTGGAACTTGTTGATAATCAAAGCAATTCCTCCATCCGCACTCTTGGACTTCCTCCAATGTTGAACTCCCTTCAAACGGCGGATCGACCTCTCCCGAGATCTTTTAAGCACTTCTCCCGAAACGCCGATCTTCTTTATGGCCTGGTAGAAGAAACCTGGTCTGTTGCCACACCTGATGTGCCGACGGAGCTGCAGCCTTCAAAGCCTTTATGCTGGGATTTTTCTTATTAAAGCTCCATGGGACTCATATGAGGTTGAGGGCCTTATATAGGCACGAAATCACCACACTAAACCTAACTTAGGCCCTAAGAAATCGATTTAACTAGGTAATAGAATCCTAGTCGATTTCTACTTCTATTCTAGATAAGTACAAAAGATACCTAACTAGAATATAATACATGGAAATAAATCTAATTCCTAATAAAAATATTACAAGAATAGGACTCTAATTAATTTCAAAATAAACATGGAAAACAAATCTTTGCCAATCTTTAATTACCACGTATGCCGGATTTCTTCAATCTCCACTAACAGAAATCTGGCGCCAACAATCTCCCCCTTTGGCATAGATTGGTTAGAATCCAATTTTAACAAGAACTCCCCCTGCAGATGAGATTTACTCCCCTTGCAACACAGATGTCACTTTTCTTCACCCGTCTTGGTCTTCTATCAGAGTTTCCCATCATGGGGCACGTTACAACGCAGCGGAATTGGGTGAATGCCGTGACAAACTTCCGTCTCAACCTTCCTTGTGGACACACGTCATCCAATAAACAAACCAAAGAAATCAAAACCCAAAAATCAGACACTAAGTATATCTAGTGACCCGCTCTGATGCCAATTGTTGATTTTAAATGCCTATGGAAATCTAGTCAACTGCTGAGACAGACTATGTGTTACGACATTAGGTGTGGTAACAGAATTCTTGTGTTGTTACAGTAATAAACGTACTAAAAGCAGAATAAAGAACACAAGAATTTAATGTGGTTCGGATACAAATGTACCCTACATCCATGAGGACTTGCAAAACTAGTTCAGATTTAAGTGTACATTAATAGGACTTAATAAAACACTAAAGACTCCCTCTTTATGTGATACGCCGTTCTTGCACACGACTCGAACTTGTTTATAATTAAAGCAATTCCTCCATCCGCACTCTTGGACTTCCTCCAATGTTGAACTCCCTTCAAACGGCGGATCGACCTCTCCCCAGATCTTTTAAGCACTTCTCCCGAAACGCCGATCTTCTTTATGGCCTGGTAGAAGAAACCTGGTCTGTTGCCACACCTGATGTGCCGACGGGGCTGCAGCCTTCAAAGCCTTTATGCTGGGATTTTTCTTATTAAAGCTCCATGGGACTCATATGAGGTTGAGGGCCTTATATAGGCACGAAATCACCACCCTAAACCTAACTTGGGCCCTAAGAAATCGATTTAACTAGGTAATAGAATCCTAGTCGATTTCTACTTCTATTCTAGATAAGTACAAAAGATACCTAACTAGAATATAATACATGGAAATAAATCTAAGTCCTAATAAAAATATTACAAGAATAGGACTCTAATTAATTCCAAAATAAACATGGAAAACAAATCTTTAATTACCACGTATGCCGGATTTCTTCAATCTCCACTAACAGAAATCTGGCGCCAACAATCTCCCCCTTTGGCATAGATTGGTTAGAATCCATGTTTAACAAGAACTCCCCCTGCAGATGAGATTTACTCCCCCTGCAACACAGATGTCACTTTTCTTCACAAGTCTTGGTGTTCTATCTGAGTTTCCCATCATGGGGCACATTACAACGCAGCGGAATTGGGTGAATGCCGTGACAAACTTCCGTCTCAACCTTCCTTGTGGACACACGTCATCCAATAAACAAACCAAAGAAATCAAAACCCAAAAATCAAACACTAAGTATATCTAGTGACCCGCTCTGATGCCAATTGTTGATTTTAAATGCCTATGGAAATCTAGTCAACTGCTGAGACAGACTACGTGTTACGACATTAGGTGTGGTAACAGAATTCTTGTGTTGTTATAGTAATAAACGTACTAAAAGCAGAATAAAGAACACAAGAATTTAATGTGGTTCAGATACAAATGTACCCTACATCCACGAGGAATTGCAAAACTAGTTCAGATTTAAGTGTACATTAATAGGACTTAATAAAACACTAAAGACTCCCTCTTTATGTGATACGCCGTTCTTGCACACGACTCGAACTTGTTGATAATTAAAGCAATTCCTCCATCCGCACTCTTGGACTTCCTCCAATGTTGAACTCCCTTCAAACGGCGGATCGACCTCTCCCGAGATCTTTTAAGCACTTCTCCCGAAACGCCGATCTTCTTTATGGCCTGGTAGAAGAAACCTGGTCTGTTGCCACACCTGATGTGCCGACGGGGCTGCAGCCTTCAAAGCCTTTATGCTGGGATTTTTCTTATTAAAGCTCCATGGGACTCATATGAGGTTGAGGGCCTTATATAGGCACGAAATCACCACCCAAAACCTAACTTGGGCCCTAAGAAATCGATTTAACTAGGTAATAGAATCCTAGTCGATTTCTACTTCTATTCTAGATAAGTACAAAAGATACCTAACTAGAATATAATACATTGAAATAAATCTAAGTCCTAATAAAAATATTACAAGAATAGGACTCTAATTAATTCCAAAATAAACATGGAAAACAAATCTTTGCCAATCTTTAATTACCACGTATGCCGGATTTCTTCAATCTCCACTAACAGAAATCTGGCGCCAACAATCTCCCCCTTTGGCATAGATTGGTTAGAATCCATGTTTAACAAGAACTCCCCCTGCAGATGAGATTTACTCCCCCTGCAACACAGATGTCACTTTTCTTCACCCGTCTTGGTCTTCTATCAGAGTTTCCCATCATGGGGCACGTTACAACGCAGCGGAATTGGGTGAATGTCGTGACAAACTTCCGTCTCAACCTTCCTTGTGGACACACGTCATCCAATAAACAAACCAAAGAAATCAAAACCCAAAAATCAGACACTAAGTATATCTAGTGACCCGCTCTGATGCCAATTGTTGATTTTAAATGCCTATGGAAATCTAGTCAACTGTTGAGACAGACTACGTGTTACGACATTAGGTGTGGTAACAGAATTCTTGTGTTGTTACAGTAATAAACGTACTAAAAGCAGAATAAAGAACACAAGAATTTAATGTGGTTCGGATACAAATGTACCCTACATCCACGAGGACTTGCAAAACTAGTTCAGATTTAAGTGTACATTAATAGAACTTAATAAAACACTAAAGACTCCCTCTTTATGTGATACGCCGTTCTTGCACACGACTCGAACTTGTTGATAATCAAAGCAATTCCTCCATCCGCACTCTTGGACTTCCTCCAATGTTGAACTCCCTTCAAATGGCGGATCGACCTCTCCCGAGATCTTTTAAGCACTTCTCCCGAAACGCCGATCTTCTTTATGGTATGGTAGAAGAAACCTGGTCTGTTGCCACACCTGATGTGCCGACGGGGCTGCAGCCTTCAAAGCCTTTATGCTGGGAGTTTTCTTATTAAAGCTCCATGGGACTCATATGAGGTTGAGGGCCTTATATAGGCACGAAATCACCACCCTAAACCTAACTTGGGCCCTAAGAAATCGATTTAACTAGGTAATAGAATCCTAGTCGATTTCTACTTCTGTTCTAGATAAGTACAAAAGATACCTAACTAGAATATAATACATGGAAAAAAATCTAAGTCCTAATAAAAATATTACTAGAATAGGACTCTAATTAATTCCAAAATAAACATGGAAAACAAATCTTTGCCAATCTTTAATTACCACGTATGCCGGATTTCTTCAATCTCCACTAACAGAAATCTGGCGCCAACAATCTCCCCCTTTGGCATAGATTGGTTAGAATCCATGTTTAACAAGAACTCCCCCTGCAACACAGATGTCACTTTTCTTCACCCGTCTTGGTCTTCTATCAGAGTTTCCCATCATGGGGCACGTTACAACGCAGCGGAATTGGGTGAATGCCATGACAAACTTCCGTCTCAACCTTCCTTGTGGACACACGTCATCCAATAAACAAACCAAAGAAATCAAAACCCAAAAATCAGACACTAAGTATATCTAGTGACCCGCTCTGATGCCAATTGTTGATTTTAAATGCCTATGGAAATCTAGTCAACTGTTGAGACAGACTACGTGTTACGACATTAGGTGTGGTAACAGAATTCTTGTGTTGTTACAGTAATAAACCTACTAAAAGCAGAATAAAGAACACCAGAATTCGATCCTTGGACGCGCGCGCGCGCGCCGATTGGGCAAGCCGGGCAGCTAATTGACTCGGGAAGTTAATGAAGGCAGTTGCGGAGCGGTTGGCATCAGCAATGGCTTAGAAAACCGTCCCTTTATGTTTTATTAGTGAGCCAAGTGGCTGGCCTGCGTGCCGCCATGTGTCCCTTGGCAGTTTAGTGTGTAAACTGCATTGTAACTTGTATTTATAGGCCCTAGAGTGCACAAATCCGACCCATCCAAATAGAGGGACTCAGATCGCAATCGATATCATCTGTTGTGAGGATTCTTTGTGTGCACCAAAGGCTTTCCTTGTATTGTTCGTGAGTGAATCAATAAAGGTTGAGCGTTGCTCGTAAATTGCTTGCGTTGTTCGATTTCCGCTGCATACTTGTGATTGTTGCTGTTCATTTGATACAACGATGGTGCCTTACGTTTGTGGGAAGAATTGTTGAGTGGGTTGACTGATTTAGTGCGTAAATCAGGCCGTACGGTGGGAAAATTTCGATTATAAATTAATCCCTGTAACACTACCCCAGAACAAAAGTATGTTGCTCGAGTTGCATTGGGGTGGGGAAGGTAGTACTAGGCTAATGGTTCAATTTCTTACGAGTATCATAGGGATAAATACAGTTTTGGTCCCTATATTATACACGAAAATTGATTTTGATCCCTATATTGTTTTTGCCACGATTTTAATCCTCAAACTAACCACATTCTCACAGTTTTGGTCTGCCGTTTGATTTGGGTGTTAATATGTAAGGAAAAAGTCACGTGTTTTGCACGTGAGGATGTTGAAAAAATAACCCCCTTCTCACCTTCATTTTGTATTTAGCCCCAAATTTACTTTATTCCTAAATGCCGTCCTTATAAACAGACTTGTATAATTTTAAAAGACTCCATCTCCTAATCACCCCATCAGGTTGTCTTCTTCTTCCTCCATTTTCCTTCTCCACCAAAATCGGTATAATTTTAACATCACGTCGTACAAATTCACAAAACACTCAATTTCTTCCTAAAGTGACCGAAAGAATCTTAAAATGTTATCTCTAATACATAGACTAATAATACAGATGCTTAAATTTTCACGTGAAACTAATAATCTATCCTAACGGAGATGACAATGTCGGATAAGATAAGGAATATATTTCTATATATTTGGCTATGGAAGACACAAGTTCTCTCTGCCTGCAAACTGGGAAGCTCATGCTGAATTTACCTTGGTCAATCAGAGTTCTGGCAGTTACACTTCTTAATCTCATATGATTAATACTCTGTTTGTCGCCTCTGATAAAATATTTAGTCCCGTAGTTAAAGTTAGTTTATATAAATGGATAAAAGATGAAAATAGGGCTAAACAGCATAATGTTGGAATAATTTGCTACTAATGAATGTTTGCCGAGGTGAGTTGACTCTGTCCTTGAGATAAAATTTCCCCGTAACGGTGCTAATAGTTTGAACGGAAATCGTCTCCCAAGATACACCGGCAAAAACTTGAAGTAAGAGCACTCCAAATCACAAGTACAACGAACTGTACTTTATGTAGAACTTTTCGAGAGAATCTGTGAAGGGTAGACTAAATATGCAGTAGGCTGTTTTTGGATTGAAATGAGGAATTATGGGAAAGACGGGGTCTATTTATAAGGTTTGACAAGTAGTGTCATTTGGAGCAAAAAGGTACATAAGGAGTCTTTTGGGCCGAATGGTTGCACCATTTCGAGTTGAGCCGATTGGTTTGCATTGGTTCGGCCGCACAAATTCAAACCAGTCAGACCATTCGAGATGAGCTTCGGGTAAGGAGAGTCCAATGGGTTGGCGGTGCATGACCTAATGTTTTTTGCGCAAAAAAATAATGTCGTGATTTGGGCCCAAGCCCAAATCCAATCCGTACGTACGAGTGAGCCGGCCGGTTGGACGGAGGGCGGCGGCGCGGTGTGGGCACGATTCGAAACACATAACATATAGGCCTTTCTCCCAAACAAAGTTGTATGCCCAAAGGGCATGACCCTTTGTGCCAACATTTAGATATATATACAGCTCGATACTTCTTTACTTTTCCAATGTGGGATAACTCAAAATCCCACTTTCCTTATATTTTGGACTAGTAATTTTTCATTCCCCATAAAATTGTTTTTATACTAATCTATTCCAAAATTGATTTATATAATAAATTAGACCATACAATACTATTGATAAAAAAATGTTCATGACTCAATTTTTAACCAATTTTCCCAACACATAAAACTCCCTGTGTTAAGGAAAACCTGTGCCAAACCCCCCTGTGTTTTTTTTCTTGCGTAAAACCCACTTGTGATTCATTTTACTTTGCACGGAATCCCCTTTTCCGTTAAAAGTTAACACCGTTAACTATAGAGGGGATTTTATGCAAGTTTTTTATAACATAGGGGGATTTAGTGCATAATGTATACAACACAAGGGGATTTTATGCAAAATTAATTCATTCATTTAAAATGTTTATTTTCTTAAATTAAGTCGAACACATTTATTCAATTACAGTATGAAAAATATAAATTTAATAGGTGTTGTGAGTATTAAAAAAATCAATTTTTATATGATATAATTTATTAATGTATTTAAGAATTTTGATTTTTTAAAATATATAATTATTTCATTAGAATTATCATCTATTTTTATAATTTATTATGGATTAATTATATGTGAAAATAATATAAATAATTTGAGAATTTGTTCCATCTTCCATTTCAAATATTATTTTTTTTGGTTTTCATATTTTAAATTAATATATGTATTCGACTTAATTTAAGAAAATAATTTGAAATTTAAAATGAATAAATTAATTTTGCGTAGAACCCCTTGTGTTGCAAACCATGCACCAAATCCATATGTTATAAAAAAAACTTGCATAAAAACCCCTCTATAGTTAACGGTGTTAAGTTTTAACGGAAAAGGGGATTTCGTGCAAAGCAAAATGAAACACAAGGGGGTTTTACGCAAGAAAAAAAAACACAGGGGGGTTTGGCGCAGATTTTCTTTAACACAGGGGAGTTTTATGCTGTTTACCCTGAAAATAGAGCTAATTTTCCAATCAAACTTGGATAGGAAGAGCAAGAAGTTTCCATGGAATGAAGTCCGAATGGGGTTTTTCCAAATTTATTTCTATGAATAATTTGTTGGATCCTTCAAACAAATACCTAATCAACGACAATCAGTGGCGAGTCTAGGAATTTGTTACTAAGGAAGTTTGACTTTTAGACAAAGTGCAACAAAAATAATATATTTTGCAAGGGGATGTCTCCTTTTTTTTATGGGGAAACCGGAAAGTACAATTTTTTGAAATTTTTAGGGGGCAAAGTGCAATTTGACATATCTAATATATATATTATTTTATGCATTTAAGAATTCAGTTCGAATATTTTGGTAATTCATATGAGGATGCCAATATTAATTTATGGCTCAAATTTGTAGGATGTAATGGAATAACTGGAAGACCGTGATTACACCGAGTATGCTCCGAGTTTAATTGGAGAAAAGATGGTGTCCTTTGGAGTAGTTTTGTAGTTTCTTGTTTACTGAAATTTGATGTTTCCTTAATAGTTTTATTAGAATTCAAGTGGTTTTCAGTGGAAATTGATGTTTTTGCAGTTTTTGTTAGATTTAATAGTGGATTAAGTTTATTTAATAGTGGATTGTGTTTTTTGATAGTGGATTACGTCAATTGGGTAGAGGATTTTGTTGTGGGTTATGTTAAGTATATACTGGATTATGATAAGTTTGTATTGAATTTCAATTTTTTAAACCGACCGGACCAAAAAACCATTTACTTAAACCAAAAAAATAAAATAAAACCGAAAATTAAGAAAAACCAAAACTCAAAAATATAAAAAAATAATTTAAAATATTAAAAAACTGAAAATTAAAAATAAAATAGAAATTAAAAACATATAAAAAAGCAAAGAAATCCAATAAGGGAGTATGTCGGATATAAAATCTACTTGGGCCGAGTTCTTGAAATAAACAAAACTCATAAACTACTCAATGGTTATTAATCAATCTCATATTTTAGAGATGCGAATTTAAATAATTAATTTTCACCTATTAATTCTTAGTGACTCAATATAGAAATCTCTCTCATTTTGAATCAAAGTAGAGATCACCAATTAAATGTGCACATTAATTATTTAGGACTTAAGATATTAAATAATTTGATTTAAACTATAGTTTCATATTTAATAAGTGACGAAACCATTTATTTCACTTTGTCATGTTCAACACATACCGGATGTGTTAGCGCAATAAGTTAAAACAATAACTACAAAAGTTATTCTCCATTTACCGCGATCAAGATTCTTCACTTAAATATTCTTATACAATCTTTGCAAATGGGTAGTCCAATTCCCTCTAGATTGTGAACGTTTGGTTTTATATTCTAAACGAATTTTCGAAATGATTTTTATGTGTACCGTAGCACACGAGTGTGCATACCATTAAGAATAATAAACTTACACATTTAATTAATTGACAATAACCAACATCTAACTAAACGCATTTGAAATTCACCTACGCAGATTCACATAAATGACTAAATAAATAAACTTAATTAAAATTAAAATCGTTTACATAGATAAAAGCGAGACTTTTATAGTCTACTATCCTAACAGGTGGGTGATGGTTGTGGTGGCAGGGGTGGTGGTGGCTGCGGTGGTTGTTGTTGGTTGTGGTGGTAGGGGTGGTGGCGGTGGTGGCGGCAGTGGGTATTAGTGGATTTGGTCTTTTAAAATTAGAAGACCCTTAAAAGTCAATCACAATGGGGGACAAGATCGACACGTCTTTTTTGTATAGTTTCCACTCTCACTATGATATATCAAATAGTCTTTTCACTTGCATTGAATTTATTAATTAACTCATGAATTATGTTATTATATTTATCAAGGTTGCAATTCAATTTGACAATTTGATGGATCAATTTTAAAGAAATAGTCAAGCACTCAATCTTATAGAAAATGGATTTTAACTTAAATAAAGTATTGGTCCAAATGAGAGCTATAATTTTGAAATCCTTTTATATATATATATATATATATATATATATATATATATATATATATATATATATATATATATATATAAGTAAAAATAAGTACATCTATCCCACATTTTTCATTTAAGATCTTATAATAAGTAAAAATAGCTTATAAATCATTATCCTGACACTTTAAAAATTAATTCTAAAAATAAAATGTAACAACTTATCATCTCTTAAAATATCTTATCAGATATAACTTGTCATCGTGAAGTGCAGGACATATTATTTATTCACTGTTTAATTGGTCGTTGAAATAATATGGCTCTTGGGAAGCGATCAAAAGGCCTTTGTTAATATATATATATATATATATATATATATATATATATATATATATATATATATATATATATATATATATATTGAAACTTGTAAGAAAAGTTCTACAATGGTATAAAAATTGACAAAAAATTATGAACCTTAATTAATTCATCCAAAAACACCAAAGTAGAAAGAAAGTAAGGAATCACGATGGCTCTGATAACAGCAGCCTCAGCAGCAGCAGCACGAGCAGTAGCAGCAGCAGGACGACTAGCAGATGGTACGACAAATTCACAAATTCAAATATTTCTTCTTTCTTTCTTTTTTCGTGATAACGTATATATATATATATATATATATATATATATATATATATATATATATGTGTGTGTGTGTGTGTGTGTGTGTGTGCGTGTGAGGAGGGCAATTTTATTGAAGCTATTATTGGGGTCAGATTACATCGCACTAGAAACAAGAGACGCATCACCAGCACATTTTTTGTTCAAGATTGAGTCGTGCTCGTTGCTTCAAAACTGTGGGATTGATAAATACGAAACAAGTGATTTTGTGGCTGGAGAACACAAGTGGTATGTACATTCTTCTATCTATTAAAGTTCTGCCTTGAGTCTTGTTGAAAGAATTACATATTCTTCACTTACTAGATATATATAGGTTAATAACTCATATTTTGGAGAATAAATAAATTTAGCGAATGAACGAATTGATATTGGTGAAACTTTTTAATACCATTATGGCATTTGAAGTTCATGAACAAATTGATATTGTAAGTACTATGAATTTTGAGGGATAATTACATTATGCGTCAATATACTTTACCACTAAAACGATTTTGGTCCCTAAAACGTTACACCCACGAAATTGGTCCCTAAACTCACCACTTTTGCACGATTTTGGTTCAACCGTCAGGTTTTATGGTTAAGTTGGACGGATTTGTCACGTGCGGCACACGTGACATCCATTTGGTTGCTAGTTGTCCAGGACAACTCCCAGTCCACCTCACATTGTTCCCTCCTCTCTATCCAACCCAATTTCTCAATCCCGTAAACCCTACCAAAATTAGATCCCCAATTTTTCCATCACTCTCTCAAACTCCCAATTTCCCAATCCCGTAAGCACTGGACAAACAAAATACCAAATTTTCGTATTGCTCTCTCAACGGGGTTTTATGCTACATCACACACATTGAGGTGAAATCAACACTGCATCTAGACAAATTACCAAAATCGAAAATTGTTCAAATATAAGAACTTTGAGTAAATTTACCAAAACCGAAAATTGTTTTGCGATTGTGACTGTTTAACTCCACGGACATTCAAAAACTTTCGAAGAAGATTATGATAATTCCGTATTTCACCTCAATTTAAGGATTTGAAATGGGAATTTAGAAGTTGGATTTACGGGTTCATTAAGGATATGGAGAATTAGATATTTTAGAATAGAAATAGGGCAGAAGATTGATGTGTCGCTCCACATCACGTTCCATCGGCCAAGTAGACACTGGGTATTGTCCAGCTGGACAACTAACAGCCAAATGGACGTCAACGTGCGCCGCATGTGACACATCCGTCCAACTTAACCACAAAACTTGACGGTCGAACCAAAATCGTACAAAAGTGGTGAGTTTAGGGACTAATTTCGTCGGCGTGACATTTTGGGGACCAAAATCATTTTAGTTGTAAATTTTAGGGACAAAAATTGTAATTGTTCCCAATTTTGATCATGTGAGACAATTAAGTAGCAAGATATTAGAGTTTATTACAATTAGTGCCCATGCGTCATATCTAATTACTAAAATACTATGTTGTGTTATTTTATTGCCAAAAACTCCTTTCCGGTTTAATTTTTGTAGCAATTGTTTAGGTGTTGTGTGCTAAAAGGGTACAACTGTACAAGAACTTTTTACAATAAAATAAATGGTACGGGTTTCGGGTTTCGGGTTTCGGGTTTCGGGTTTCGGGTTTCGGGTTTCGGGTTTTCGGGTTTCGGGTTTTCGGGTTTCGGGTTTCGGGTTTACACTACACCAACACCCCTGAGGTATGCTAAAATAACTTTAAGGTCTATGTGGCATTCGTAATTACAATCACCCCCTGAAACATTGTTAGAAACTCTAACGGGATAAATCATTGGATACGTTATTACTCTAGAGTTCTAACGGACTATTAATTCAGTAACTGTTGGAGACGACATAGAGCTAGGGGTGACATGGCTCCCCCAACATTTCTTAAATAACCCCCTTGCTCTATGTTGCCTACCACCACTTCTTGAAACTAATTGTTTGTTAGAACTCTATCGGTATAACATATCCAATGCATTGCCACATTAGAGTTTCTAACCAAAGTTTTAGAGGGGTGAGTGTAATTATTGGCACCATAGGGACCTCAAAATTTACTACATTACTTATTCAATCAACACAATTACAAGACTCACTTAACAAGTCTATTTTTTATCTATAGAATATTTTTTATTTATTTTGACATCTTATAAATGAATAAATACATGAATACATAATTAATTTATATTCTTTCTCCATCACATTATACATGAATCTTTCAAAGAGAAAATTAATGTATTATTCCACATTTATGAATTCTAGCAAGTTCTAGAACATTCAATACTTTGAACTTGATTAATGAATCTAATTTATTCATTCCAACATGCCCCCTAAGCTTGATTCTTGCATTCCAAGTTGACTCCTCAAATTCTCTAATAAATCTCTCTTGAGGGGTTTCGTGAAGATTTAGGCAATTTCATTTTCGGACATTCCGAACTTCACTTGAACTTTTTTCTTTGCAATGCACTCTCAGATGAAATGGTACCGAGTATCAATGTCTTTGCTTCGATCATGAAACCTGTAAGTTTTCACAAGTTCAATCACAAACTTGTTATCGAGGAAAACTTGTGCTGAATCTTCTTGATCAAAGTTGAGCTGCTTTAACTATACTCGACGTCATTGCCACTTACTCAACTTCTACCCGATCTTTAGCAGCTATCTATTAGTACACGGACTTTCAATTTCAAGTTTCTTGTTGTCATTCTTTGACTCGATTGCTTCAACTAATCGTTTTCTTAGTTTCTCAACCTCACGTGCTCAACTTGTAGAAGGAACATATCATTTGAATAATTCACATTCCTAGTTGATGGAATGAGGTCTCTCTGTTCAACAATACGAGAGATCACTGGATGCAATTTGACATTTATTTGTAGCAACTCCGCACATTCTGAAGTCATTTTTTTGAGTTGCTCCTTAATCTTCCGATTATTTGCGTCTTTGACCTCAAGTTCAACGAACTTCTGTTTTAAATGCTCCATTAAGTTAGCTTCTAGCGAGTCCTCCACTTTATCCCTTTCGTACATGTGGTTGCTAGTTTGCACCAGAATTAATAACAAGAGCTATCGTTCTCGTCCACCATTACATCATACGTCAAGAGAAATATCTCTGCAACTTCCTTTTCCATCTCTTCGACATAATGGATTTTTTCATTATTGACTCATTTTGAAACTCCCAAGCATAGTGTCCATATTGGCGACAATTGGGGCAGAAAAATAATTACCGCCTATTGTATTAAAAGAATACAACGGTATAGCAACTAAACAATACCGAAAAATTATTGAAACTTTGGTTACCACTACATTTGGTACGGTATTGGTACCGTACCACTATTATACGGTACGGTAACAATATTAATATTGTATTTTCAAAACCATGGTAATATTGTACCGTACCGCAAATTTGAATTTTAGAATTTATTTAATATATAATTCTTTTATATTGGTCAATAATTTTTCAAAAGTTAAAATTACTAATAAACACGTCAAACCCTAAAAAGCAAAAATATAGTTTCTAATCAAAGTTTTATGAGACAACATTAATGAAGCTTATTACAACAAAAAGTGTGCATCTCATGATTGAAAAGAAAATTCATGGCTCTAGTAATCTTATTTTGCAAGGTGTGGCTAAATCAATGAAGTTGAAGTTTGATAAATATTGAGAGAGCTATGAGAAATTGAATAAAATGTTCTTGGTTAAAATGTTAAAATATTTTATTGTGTTTTCATAAAGATCGTCTTATAATAATTCATATCATTCGAAGTGTAACAAATTAAATCTAATGGTAGAGTACCACGTACCGATATACCGTATAGAAAGTAATGGTACACCGAATAACGGCATACCGCAATCGTTGGTACGTACGGTAACAATATCGAATTTATCAATACCATATGTTTCAGTAGGTACACGGTATTGACCAAAATATCCGGCAACAGTACCGAAACCACCCATAGACTGACAATTGTAACATTGAACATCTTTTCTTGTCTTGTCGTCGATTCAGTCCACCTCTTCCACGACCTTTGTTGGTCGATATTTCTCTTGCTCAGTTTCGTCATTGTTATAACAGATTTTTCCTTCACGACCTCTGCCACGACCACGACCTCTACCTCTGCCTCATATCAAACACCAACATGTTTTGTTTCGTCGGAATAGTTTGTCTTTGCTTGAAGGGGTTGTTCTACTTCGGGCCATTTGTTTGGCCTTTTAATTTGATCTTCTCTGCATGGACTTGCAATTTACCCTATATCTCAATCACTTTAAGACTCTCAACGTCGTTGGACTATTCAATGGCCACGACGATGTAGTCGAACCTTGGACCAAAAGATAGGAGTATTTTTTTCGACCACTCTTTTCTCTTTCATTTTTCACCATTTCTCTCAAGTTGGTTAAAAATCAAAACAATCCTTGAGACCATATTGAATGGGCATCTCAATCAAAAGTTTAAGCTATTAGTGATTTGTATAAATTAATATAAATATCTCCAACATATTGAATGACCATCTAAACCAAAAGTTTAAGCTTTGAGAATTTTTTTTTTCTTTGAATCGGAAATTGTTGGATGAACAAAAATAAAAATATTAAAAAACCAATAGAATATTATCATTTTTATTAATTTGTCATTCTTTGTTGCTATAATTTTCTTCCTTTTTCACCTTTACAGGAAATTAATAATTTATCCTAATGGAGAGGACAAAGAAAATGATAGCGACTATATTTCTATATACTTGGCTATGGGGGACACAAGTTCTATGCCTGCAAACTGGGAGGTCAATGCTGTGTTTAGCATCTTTCTTTACAATCAGATTCATGACAACTACCTTTATTCATTAGGTACTTATTACCTTTATTCATTAGGTACTTATTACCTTTATTCATTAGGTACTTATTACCTTTCTTTACAATCTGATTCTTGACAACTACCTTTATTCATTAGGTATTTATTACCTTTATTCATTTAATTTACTTAAATTGTTAATGACTATTTCTATAAGGGGAAAGCAATTGTTCATTTCCAATCTTTACATGGGACAGGAATAACAAGACGTTTCCTAGGCGTGAAGTCTGAATGGGGTTTTTCAAAATTTATCTCTAAGAAGTTCCTCACTGATCCATCGAACGGGTACCTAGTTAAAGACAGCTGTGTGTTTGGTGCTGAGGTTTATGTTGTTAAAAAGGAAGCATTCACAACAGAATGTTTGTCTTTGAAGAATTTTCAAATTCCTTACAAGCGTGATTGGAAGATTCCAAACTTCTCCAAACTCGGAGAGTTTTGGAAATCTGAAGAATTCATTGCTGGAGACCACAAATGGTAATTATAGATTTGTGTTTGAACTATGTTTCATCCTTTGACATGAGTTTTTTTCACGGCACAGGGCTGTTAAGCTTCATCCCAAAGGAAATGGAGACGCATCTGGCCGCCATGTCTCTGTCTTTTTGTGGTATTATGGTTCCAATACTGCTACGCCTTCTGAAAGAGTGCAGGCATGTCGGACCATATGCATCAAAAACCAGCTTCATGATAAACATCATAAATATACTAGTAAGCTACATCAACAAACATATATGGTAATTGTAGTAGCGTAACTGAGGCATGTTTGCGACATCCGTTTATTTTACAAGTTCAGTTGAGAATGTTCCGAGTTTGGTCTGAAAATGCACAAAAAACAAAACACAACATTAAATAGTTCATCAAGTTTGCATAAAACGTTGATGTTTGCACCGCGATTATTGCCGTAAATTGCAAATTTCTACCACTGAAACACTGCACTTTTGTGATGCAGATACTTGGTGGTATGTCGGTTCCAGCGATAATTGGGGATGGCCTAGCTTCATAGAGATTGAAACTATAAATGATCCTAAAAAAGGATTCATTGTGAATGACTCTTGTCATCTAGAATTGGAGATCTCTGTGAAAGCTGTTGTGCAAGTTTCTCCCTTGCCAATTCAAAAATAAGACCATTCTTCACTTCACCATTATTATTTTTAGTGATTTTGTGTATCGGTTCTTTCGTGTATTGACATGTATATGATTCGTGATACAGTGACTGTTGAAATTTGAAAAGATTGCATTTTTCGTCATCATACTTTACCTACTTTTTCAAAATTGTCCCTAAACATTTTGGAGTTACAATAGTAGCCCTTAATCATGCCATTTTTTGACAGAATTGGTCAGCCGTTAATTTTTGCAGTTAAGTTGGATGGAAAATGGCATGTGCCTCTCACATGCCTTCAATTTACAACACTACATGGAAACTTTCAACAATACGCATTGTGTTGTTAAAACATAATTTTTATAATTATTATTTTTAATTAAAATTTAGTATAAAATCAAAATCACGTAAATTCCAAAAAATCAACTCGTTTCGGAAATATTGTTTAAAAAATCAAAATATAGTCTAAAATTTAAAATATTGTTCCAAAATCGGCAATTTTGGAATTAAATTAAATAATATCGTTACAAACCAAAATAAAAAAAAAACCCGATAGGAATTGGGGAATTAGAAATCTTCATTCCAATTTTCACCTCTAGTCAATTCCAAATATCCCAATTGTGAGACAATATGTCGAGTTTTAAATCATTCAATATGGGTGAAAATTGGAAAGGAGTTTTCTTATGCTGCCTAGTTTGATCGAATTTTTATTTTAAAGTAATATTTTCATTCAATTTCCAAAAATGCCGATTTTAAAACACAACATTATTTTTTAGACAATATAATGATTTTTAAAACAATATTTCTGAATTTATTTTGAAAAAAAATATCGAGTTTTAGATTATTAAGTAAGGGTGAAAATTTGAACGAAGTTTTCTTACTCCGCCTATAACGATCAGATTTTTATTTTATTTAAAACAATAATTTTCATGTTATTTGGATTCAAGAAATTCCGGTTTTAAAAAATTATATTATTATTTTAGACAATACTTCTAACAATATTTTGAAACAATTTATCAAGTTTTACATTATTCAATTAGGGTGAAGATTGAAATGGAGGTTTCTCATCCCGCCTATCCGGATCGAAATTTTATTTTTATTTTGAAACAATATTTTTTTTTGAAATAATTGTTATTTTATTTTATATCGATTTTGTTTTTTTGGAATTTATATAATTTTGAATTTCAATCAAGTTTTAATTATGAAAAATCTGTTTTAACAAGACGCAATGCATTTTGTTAAAAGTATATTTTCATATAGTGTTGAATATTGAAGACATGTGAGAGGCACATGCTTTTCCCATCCAACTTAAGAACAAAAATAAACGGCGGACCAATTTTATCAAAAAAATAGCATGATTAAATGGGTAAAATATGATGACGCAAAATGTAACCAATGTAATAAGATATTCGCATTTTGTTAACCTCTAATACACTTCCGGACTATTAATGATACCGTCTATCGGTGATGGAATCGCTGAGTTATAAGTAACTATCGCTCAAATCCTTTGGTGCCATCTTAGAAGATTGTTTTTATTTCTTTCTAGTTATTTTTCTTCTTGTTCTTTCTGCTTTGTCAAGTGACAAGAAGGATCTATCATTCCCTCGAATTTGGCCGTTGCTGCCTAATATTATCATCTCTTTCCTAAAAAAAAAAAAGAGAAACTTTTGACTAATTTACGAATATATAATATATGGGATTATTTTAAGGACCCCACATATAAAAATTATATATAATTAACCACTAAGTACTTCCTCCATTTTGAAATTAATTTGACAGACCCTCCTATCTCACCTTGAAGTACCTAAAATTCTCTTTTAAAATTAGTTTTAAACCCTAGTCTCTCACAGTCGTCTCTCTCTTCCCCTCTCAACTCTCAGATTCAAATCCCGGCCTCATAGATCTCCAACTGACGAAGGTTCTTCCCGAAGCCATAACTTTCTCTTAGGTGGTCGGAATTCGATGGTTTAACTACTGTTTGATTCCTCTCGTCGAGCTCTTTATTTTGGTGGTTATTTAATTCAATTTGGAAAACTCGATATGTTTGTAGACGGATAAAATTAATTAATTGGTTAATTAAATTAGCCAATTAAGTTGTGTCTAAATTAAATTATAATTTATCCTATAAAATAAGTTATGGAGATAATTATCAATTAATTATTGGCCAATAGGATTATTTCTTCTCTTCCAAGTTATAAGAGATAAATATCAATTTAAAGAGAGCCAATCAAATCGCGCCACGTCATCAAGTAGACTTTAAGTAGGACTCTTATTCTACCACTATAAATAGGGACCCTCTCTACACAATTCAAAAAGATAACTCAAGAAGAAGAAAAACCGTAGGAGAAAATTCTCTCTACAATATTCAAGTCGTTCTTCATCAAATTCAAGGCGTTCTTCATCAAATCGAGGGCGTTCTTCAACAAATCAAGATCGAAGGAAGATTGAAAGGTCAAATCCATCAAGAACTTCAAGATCTCCAAGTCAAAACCCGTCAAAGTTCAGCGTTTCGATCCGAGATTCAAGTCGCAAGACCCTCGGAAGACGTTATTCAAATCCAAATCAAATCCAGAGAAGATCAAGTCAACGACCCGTCTCCGAAATTCAAAGTCAAACGCATATTATTCTTGAGAGAAGAATCAGAGGATTAAATTAGAGTTTGTAACCCGCAATATTTTATTTTAATTCAATAAAATTATTTTTGTGCAAGTTTTTTCTTGTTTGTCTAAATCGCAGATAAGAATTTGTTGTTACAAATTTTGGCACGCCCGGTGGGACTTCTCTACCTCTCATCTCTTCTCTCTCTCGAAGTTCCTCGAAGTGTTGCAGTGACTGCTCTACGTTCGCAATGAAGGCTGCTACTTCGGATTCATCAAGTGTGGGTGTATTTACAAGGAGTATGGCTAAGAATGTGCAAGCATCCTCCGAGACTAGCTCAACGCCCCAAACCATTGAGAAAGGCTTACCACCTCTTGTCAACACAAGTGCAGACGTAGCAGGTTCAAAACGAGAGACTTCACAGCCCACACCTCGTTCAACATCAAGCTACTCAGAGGTGGCTGATACGCGTAAAACCTACGTATAAATAACCGCAAGTGTACAGTATCGCGTTTTGTAGAATAGTGAATTCCAGATATCGATCCACAGGGAATTAAGTTCCTAAATCTACCAAGTACCGTAATTATACTATCCTAAACTCTATCTAGACGAAGGAAATAATGGGGGATGAAATGAAGCAAAAAGGAAACAAAAATAAAAACAACGATCCGCCAGTATAATCGAGGAATTCCGACGTGTGATGGCTTCTAGGGTAAAATCCACCAGTGTACTATCGATAAAGATCTACAAACCCGAATCTAATGTCAATTCTATGTTCGCTAACCCAGACACTAAAGTACCCTAACCCCCGTCTCCAGTGTAGTTAGAGTCTACCCACAGGTCCGACGTCTCCGTTCAGAACCTGATATTAAGAGAGCATTTAGGTCAAGTCCTTAAGGGCTACCCGAGGTGCATCACGTCTCCGTTTCCACAACCCGAGCTATGATTTCCTAAAATCAAACGAGAAATCCTCTCTCGAGTTCATTCCCATTTAGAATCAATTCAACTGTTGGCCAAACAATCGAAAGCATTTAATACAGGAAAACATAAACAGAATCAAAGAACGACAAATAGATCACAGATCTGGAAATCAAAATCAATATATACAAGGTTTCATTTCCCTAAAAGAAAATGCTCAGTTCATTACAAACATAGCATCAAAATGGAACACGAGAAATCATAAACTAAACGTAAAGAAAAAGCTTATGAAAAACCCGAGTCGAAACCCTCGTCGAAGCTTCCCGCGAAGAACTGGCGAGAACCGAAGAGAAAACCGAAGAAGAAGTCGAGAGATAATCGAGAGATTATCGAGAGATAATCGAGATCTCCAAAAATGAAAAGGAGACCTTCTATTTATAGTGAGATATCAAAGAAAAATATCTAGTCTCGATTTATGTGCCCAGATCGCGATCTGGGCTTCTTGGATCGCGATCTGGCAACCTCGAAAACTTCGCACCGCCTTCCCAGATCGCGATCCAGGAAGTGCGGATCGCGATCTGCCCCAATTTTTCGCTGCTACTGGAATTTGCCACCAGATCGCGATCCGGTGATGCTGGATCGCGATCTGGCCTCTGCATCAACTTCAAACACTGTTTTGGCCATTTTGCAGCCCGAATTAGACAATTGTGCATTTCACAAAAGTTGTAGCCCTTGAAGTTAGCTTTCTAAATCCACTTGAATCAGCCCAATCGGAGGTCGTATGCAAAAGTTATGCTTTAAATACCAAACACTGCCACAATCCGCGAGAATGCACTTTTGCACGTGTTTGGTTTGGTTCTTGGCTTCGCTTCCAAAATCGTCTCGAATCGGCAAAAATAGCTTATCTTTACCTAAAATATAAATAAAACAAAAACAACATAATATATACAAATAAAGCCGAAAACTCGGACGAACGAAGACCAAAACTCGAAGAATTGATAAGTAAAAATCATGCAAAATGAACACTTATCACACCCTCAAACTTAGATCTTTACTCGTCCCGAGTAAATCAAAACAAAACAACAACAACCCAAAAACAAAAACGACAAAAGCAAAAAAAACTAAACCTAGGCCACTAACGTAGGGAAACACGATTGCATTTAGCGTATGCAACAAGCCGTTGAACCCCTGGGTACCCCCAAAGGACGAGTTGTGTCTCGTGAGGGTTTTCAGACAACACACCCACAAAGTTGCCGGATTGGTCAAAGCATTGCAATTAATTCCAAAGATGAAACGAGCTAGATAACCTAAAATCTTAGAATGGCATACGGCTTAAGGTATTCGACTTTCTTACCGACGCAATTAGTTGTTTCTACACCAAAATGAAAGATAGACTCAAGAATCCGTAATTAAACAATAAACACAATTATCGAGGGTTTTGAGTAGAAATGTGGGTGAAAAGTAAGTTTTGATTCAGGAATTCAGAAACTCGAGTTGGGCATAAGTAGGTCTATTTATTCAAATAAAAGAAATGACAACAACAATATTTTTGGTGATTTTCATCACAACTTTTTCCTTTTTTCATTTTTTTTTTACGGGTATAATCGTGACTCGTGCAAGGCTCGATACCACTGTGTTATCTCCCTGACCCATGTATCGAACTTTAGTCCAAGAAACCCCCAAGCTCGACAGCTCCAGAGACTTAGGCGACGAGGTGCACCCAACGGGTTAAGCTCGAGTCAGAAAGGCGGGGAAATCAGAGCGTGAATCACAACAATAACACAAATTATTATTATTATTTTTTTTTTTAACATCGAACATAAAATAAAAACGTAAAGACCATTGATAGAACTTTTAGCCAACAACTGGAAATCGTGAACACATAATTCAATTCTAACTCGCCCCCCAAACCTCAGACTATTATACCCCTCAGAAAAGTGCGCTCAAGCTTAATCGGAAAGGATTCGAAAGGCTATCCACACAAGTTGCAAAAACGCAGTCGGAAGGTACATCTATAATTAGCCGGTTATCCATAATTTCAATTTTAAAATCAACTAGCCCATCTACTAATTCATTAATTGCTTTGCTTCAATAGAATCCGGAAATGCAACTTACACTCGATCCTAAATGAAATGCATGTGACAAACATAACACAATTACGGAAATCGAAATACATAAATGAAACTAAATTATATGATATGCATGCAAAAGACCAAATCAAAATAAGCTAAATTCCCCCCCAAACTTAAATCATGCATTGCCCTCAATGCGAAAAATAAAAGAAATGAGAAAGAAATACGCCCTGAACAGTCGCGCCGCAGATTGATCAGTGTTCTACGGTTGCGAAAGTGTTCTTTGGTTGCACGGGGTGCCGTGAATTTTGGCACCGAGGGCGAATTGCCGAAATTTTCTAGACTTTCCGACTTCTTACTCTTCTTTCCTTGGGGACGAGATACTGGCAAAAATCAAGAAAAATGGGTGAAATTTAGCTTTAAAATAAAAAAAAAATTGCAAAAACGACAAAAATAAAGAAAATAAATGACGATAAATAAATAATGGGTTGCCTCCCATTCAGCGCCTGTTTTACTGTAGACGGCTCGACACAATTTGGACGGATTATGTCCAATCCAAAGCCTTGTAGATTGCGCATCCATCCATCAGTCTTGAAACATACTTTGCAATCATCTCATGGACTAGATTGCAATCTTGTAATGACCATCCCAACCCATGGTACTTTTCGTTTACTTGGGAAATCAGTCGGTAGGAGACTAGGATGGGTTGCTTGCCTACCGATCTCTCAAACTCGTACACAAGATATTTTGATCTTTGGAGTAAGCTCTACCTCGAATTTGATACTCATCTCCTCGGTCACAATCAAATCCGGAGTTACAATGTGGATAGGATTTTGTTCGTCAAGTTCCTCTACCATCATCTTCATCTCACTCTCATCACACGCAAAAGTATCTACAGAACTTGGATGAATAATTCCCTCAAGGTGCTCAACCTCATCGTTCATACGAAAATCTGTAAATACCTCGTTGTCTTCATAAAGGATGGTCGGATGTGGTTTATGAATGTGACATCTCTGAAAATTTTCGAAAATATTTGCCAAAAAGTGGAGTTCTTCTTGTAGATAGCAGAAGTGCTCATTTGTTTGTGCAATTCCATTTTCTGGGTTCAACCTTCGATGTCTTTCAATATCCTCCAACTCATGTTGAATGTAATCAGCTCTGGATTGAATCTTGCAAAGAGAGAGATCATAAATCGAGGCCATCGATGTATACAAATCTGCTATACAAATAAAAAAAAATCAAAAGAAAAAAAAATGTCTAAAGTAAAGTAAGGATAGTTGGTAACGATATTAGTAAATTCAAGATTAACTAATTCCCCGGCAACGGCGCCAAAAACTTGATACGCGTAAAACCTACGTATAAATAACCGCAAGTGTACAGTATCGCGTTTTGTAGAATAGTGAATTCCAGATATCGATCCACAGGGAATTAAGTTCCTAAATCTACCAAGTACCGTAATTATACTATCCTAAACTCTATCTAGACGAAGGAAATAATGGGGGATGAAATGAAGCAAAAAGGAAACAAAAATAAAAACAACGGTCCGCCAGTATAATCGAGGAATTCCGACGTGTGATGGCTTCTAGGGTAAAATCCACCAGTGTACTATCGATAAAGATCTACAAACCCGAATCTAATGTCAATTCTATGTTCGCTAACCCAGACACTAAAGTACCCTAACCCCCGTCTCCAGTGTAGTTAGAGTCTACCCACAGGTCCGACGTCTCCGTTCAGAACCTGATATTAAGAGAGCATTTAGGTCAAGTCCTTAAGGGCTACCCAAGGTGCATCACGTCTCCGTTTCCACAACCCGAGCTATGATTTCCTAAAGTCAAACGAGAAATCCTCTCTCGAGTTCATTCCCATTTAGAATCAATTCAACTGTTGGCCAAACAATCGAAAGCATTTAATACAGGAAAACATAAACAGAATCAAAGAACGACAAATAGATCACAGATCTGGAAATCAAAATCAATATATACAAGGTTTCATTTCCCTAAAAGAAAATGCTCAGTTCATTACAAACATAGCATCAAAATGAAGAACACGAGAAATCATAAACTAAACGTAGAGAAAAAGCTTATGAAAAACCCGAGTCGAAACCCTCGTCGAAGCTTCCCGCGAAGAACTGGCGAGAACCGAAGAGAAAACCGAAGAAGAAGTCGAGAGATAATCGAGAGATTATCGAGAGATAACCGAGATCTCCAAAAATTAAAAGGAGACCTTCTATTTATAGTGAGATATCAAAGAAAAATATCTAGTCTCGATTTATGTGCCCAGATCGCGATCTGGGCTTCTTGGATCGCGATCTGGCAACCTCGAAAACTGCGCACCGCCTTCCCAGATCGCGATCCAGGAAGTGCGGATCGCGATCTGCCCCAATTTTTCGCTGCTACTGGAATTTGCCACCAGATCGCGATCCGGTGATGCTGGATCGCGATCTGGCCTCTGCATCAACTTCAAACACTGTTTTGACCATTTTGCAGCCCGAATTAGACAATTGTGCATTTCACAAAAGTTGTAGCCCTTGAAGTTAGCTTTATAAATCCACTTGAATCAGCCCAATCGGAGGTTGTATGCAAAAGTTATGCTTTAAATACCAAACACTGCCACAATCCGCGAGAATGCACTTTTGCACGTGTTTGGTTTGGTTCTTGGCTTCGCTTCCAAAATCGTCTCGAATCGGCAAAAATAGCTTATCTTTACCTAAAATATAAATAAAACAAAAACAACATAATATATACAAATAAAGCCGAAAACTCGGACGAACGAAGACCAAAACTCGAAGAATTGATAAGTAAAAATCATGCAAAATGAACACTTATCAGTGGCATCCGTCATGACAACTAACCCTACAACCATGGAAGAGCAAATTGAAAGTTTGGCCAAGGCTATTGAGGGACTCACAAAGCATGTTCAACAACGAGATTCTCAAATTGCCAAGTTGATCGAGAAGATGAACAAAGCCGATGCTAGTCAAGTTGTGGATCAGATAGAGGCTCAAGACGAAGTTGAGACATCCACAAAGCAACAGCCAGTTGAAACCAAGAAGACTCCAACTCAAGATTTTCGAGTTTCTCCAGAAGGGATGATTCATGTAGATCAAGTGATGACGCTGATCAGTGGAACCATCAAAGACAAGTTGGAAGGAAGCTCGAAGTCTCCATCAACCTATGTCAAGCCATACACGCAAAGGATTGATAATCTAAGGATGCCAATGGGCTATATACCTCCAAAGTTTCAACAATTTGACGGCAAAGGCAACCCCAAGCAACATGTGGCACACTTCGTCGAGACTTGCAATGATGCCGGGACGTACGGAGATCACCTCGTCAAGCAATTCGTCCGATCTCTCAAAGACAACGCGTTTGATTGGTACATTGATTTGGGGGCAAACTCCATTGATACTTGGAAGCACTTGGAGTAAGAATTTCTCAACCGCTTTTACAGCACTCGAAGAACAGTCAGCATGATTGAGCTCACCAATTCCCGCCAATGGGAGAAGCAACCTGTCATCCACTACATCAACTGTTGGAGAAATTTGAGTCTTCATTGCAAGGATCGACTGCCTGAGACATCAGCAATTGAACTGTGCATCCAAGGAATGCAATGGGGACTCCGATATATCCTTCAAGGAATTCAACCTAAAAGTTTTGAAGAGTTGGCCACTCGAGCGCATGATATGGAGTTGAGCATTACTGCAAATGAAGTCGAAGAACCTTCATTCCAAAAGTCGTACCAGCTTAAAGAAAAACATGTTGAAGAAGAACAAGAAGATCATGAGGATGGGGGCAAGTCTTTTGAAGAAACAACATCCTATGCAATGTGACAAGTCAAATCAAGTGAAACACTCCTTGACACGAGTTTAAAAGGTCTACATTTCCAAATCAAGTGAAGCTCTCCTTGACACGAGTTTAAAAGGTCTACATGTCCATATCAAATGAAGTACTCCTTGACACGAGTTTAAAAGGTCTACATGTCCAAATCAAATCAAATACTTATTGACACGAGTTTAAAAGGTCTACATGTCCAAATCAAATCAAATACTCCTTGACACGAGTTTAAAAGGTCTACAAGTCCAAATCAAGTGAAACACTCCTTGACACGAGTTTAAAAGGTCTACATGTCCATATCAAATGAAGTACTCGTTGACACGAGTTTAAAAGGTCTACATGTCCAAATCAAATCAAATACTCATTGACACGAGTTTAAAAGGTCTACATGTCCAAAATCAAATCAAATACTCCTTGACGCGAGTTTAAAAGGTCTACATGTCCAAATCAAATCAAACACTCCTTGACACGAGTTTAAAAAGTCTACATGTCCAAATCAAATCAAGCACTCCTTGACACGAGTTTAAAAGGTCTACATGTCCAAATCAAACGACGTACTCATTGACACGAGTTTAAAAGGTCTACATGTCCAAATCAAACAAAGGCTCCTTGATACGAGCATAAACTATCTATATATCCAAATCAAGTCAAGGCTCCTTGATACGAACATAAACTATCTACATATTCAAATCAAGTCAAGACTCCTTGATACGAGCATAAACTATCTATATATCTAAATCAAGTCAAGGCTCCTTGATACGAGCATAAACTATCTATACATATCAAGTCAATGCTCCTTGATACGAGCATAAACTATATATATATCCAAATCAAGTCAAGGCTCCTCGATACGAGCATAAACTATCTATATATCGAAATCAAGTCAAGGCTCCTTGATACGAGCATAAACTATCTACAAATTCAAGTCAAATGCTCCTTCAGTACGAGCTTAAACTGCAAATGTTTCTCCTTGTCCACATGAGTATAAACTGTGCACGACATCCCTCAAAAGGATATATTTTGAACTACGTTATGACTTGATCCCTTTATAGGGTACGCAGGCAACTTAGAATCTCTCTAAGTTCAGTCATGATTTCAAAAGATATATGTCCTTTGCTAGATCAAGCTGCAATCGAAGTTGAGCAACTATCGAGACTCATCCACTCCAATATGCATTGTCCGTGAACAAGTCTCGAGGGGGCATAATTTGTAGACGCATAAAATTAATTAATTGGTTAATTAAATTAGCCAATTAAATTGTGTCTAAATTAAATTATAATTTATCCTATAAAATAAGTTATGGAGATAATTATCAATTAATTATTGGCCAATAGGATTATTTCTTCTCTTCCAAGTTATAAGAGATAAATATCAATTTAAAGAGAGCCAATCAAATCGCGCCACGTCATCAAGTAGACTTTAAGTAGGACTCTTATTCTACCACTATAAATAGGGACCCTCTCTACACAATTCAAAAAGATAACTCAAGAAGAAGAAAAACCGTAGGAGAAAATTCTCTTTACAATATTCAAGTCGTTCTTCATCAAATTCAAGGCGTTCTTCATCAAATCGAGGGCGTTCTTCAACAAATCAAGATCGAAGGAAGATTGAAAGGTCAAATCCATCAAGAACTTCAAGATCTCCAAGTCAAAACCCGTCAAAGTTCAGCGTTTCGATCCGAGATTCAAGTCGCAAGACCCTCGGAAGACGTTATTCAAATCCAAATCAAATCCGGAGAAGATCAAGTCAACGACCCGTCTCCGAAATTCAAAGTCAAACGCATATTATTCTTGAGAGAAGAATCAGAGGATTAAATTAGAGTTTGTAACCCGCAATATTTTATTTTAATTCAATAAAATTATTTTTGTGCAAGTTTTTTCTTGTTTGTCTAAATCGCAGATAAGAATTTGTTGTTACAAATTTTGGCACGCCCGGTGGGACTTCTCTACCTCTCATCTCTTCTCTCTCTCGAAGTTCCTCGAAGTGTTGCAGTGACTGCTCTACGTTCGCAATGAAGGCTGCTACTTCGGATTCATCAAGTGTGGGTGTATTTACAAGGAGTATGGCTAAGAATGTGCAAGCATCCTCCGAGACTAGCTCAACGCCCCAAACCATTGAGAAAGGCTTACCACCTCTTGTCAACACAAGTGCAGACGTAGAAGGTTCAAAACGAGAGACTTCACAGCCCACACCTCGTTCAACATCAAGCTACTCAGAGGTGGCATCCGTCATGACAACTAACCCTACAACCATGGAAGAGCAAATTGCAAGTTTGGCCAAGGCTATTGAGGGACTCACAAAGCATGTTCAACAACGAGATTCTCAAATTGCCAAGTTGATCGAGAAGATGAACAAAGCCGATGCTAGTCAAGTTGTGGATCAGATAGAGGCTCAAGACGAAGTTGAGATATCCACAAAGCAACAGCCAGTTGAAACCGAGAAGACTCCAACTCAAGATTTTCGAGTTTCTCCAGAAGGGATGATTCATGTAGATCAAGTGATGATGCTGATCAGTGGAACCATCAAAGACAAGTTGGAAGGAAGCTCGAAGTCTCCATCAACCTATGTCAAGCCATACACGCAAAGGATTGATGATCTAAGGATGCCAATGGGCTATATACCTCCAAAGTTTCAACAATTTGACGGCAAAGGCAACCCCAAGCAACATGTGGCACACTTCGTCGAGACTTGCAATGATGCCGGGACGTACGGAGATCACCTCGTCAAGCAATTCGTCCGATCTCTCAAAGACAACGCGTTTGATTGGTACATTGATTTGGGGGCAAACTCCATTGATACTTGGAAGCACTTGGAGGAAGAATTTCTCAACCGCTTTTACAGCACTCGAAGAACAGTCAGCATGATTGAGCTCACCAATTCCCGCCAATGGGAGAAGGAACTTGTCATCCACTACATCAACCGTTGGAGAAATTTGAGTCTTCATTGCAAGGATCGACTGCCTGAGACATCAGCTATTGAACTGTGCATCCAAGGAATGCAATGGGGACTCCGATATATCCTTCAAGGAATTCAACCTAAAAGTTTTGAAGAGTTGGCCACTCGAGCGCATGATATGGAGTTGAGCATTAATGCAAATGAAGTCGAAGAACCTTCATTCCAAAAGTCGTACCAGCTTAAAGAAGAACATGTTATAGAAGAACAAGAAGATCATGAGGATGGGGGCAAGTCTTTTGAAGAAACAACATCCTATGCAATGTGACAAGTCAAATCAAGTGAAACACTCCTTGACACGAGTTTAAAAGGTCTACATTTCCAAATCAAGTGAAGCTCTCCTTGACACGAGTTTAAAAGGTCTACATGTCCATATCAAATGAAGTACTCCTTGACACGAGTTTAAAAGGTCTACATGTCCAAATCAAATCAAATACTCATTGACACGAGTTTAAAAGGTCTACATGTCCAAATCAAATCAAATACTCCTTGACACGAGTTTAAAAGGTCTACAAGTCCAAATCAAGTGAAACACTCCTTGACACGAGTTTAAAAGGTCTACATGTCCATATCAAATGAAGTACTCGTTGACACGAGTTTAAAAGGTCTACATGTCCAAATCAAATCAAATACTCATTGACACGAGTTTAAAAGGTCTACATGTCCAAAATCAAATCAAATACTCCTTGACGCGAGTTTAAAAGGTCTACATGTCCAAATCAAATCAAACACTCCTTGACACGAGTTTAAAAAGTCTACATGTCCAAATCAAATCAAGCACTCCTTGACACGAGTTTAAAAGGTCTACATGTCCAAATCAAACGAGGTACTCATTGACACGAGTTTAAAAGGTCTACATGTCCAAATCAAACAAAGGCTCCTTGATACGAGCATAAACTATCTATATATCCAAATCAAGTCAAGGCTCCTTGATACGAACATAAACTATCTACATATTCAAATCAAGTCAAGACTCCTTGATACGAGCATAAACTATCTATATATCTAAATCAAGTCAAGGCTCCTTGATACGAGCATAAACTATCTATACATATCAAGTCAATGCTCCTTGATACGAGCATAAACTATATATATATCCAAATCAAGTCAAGGCTCCTCGATACAGCATAAACTATCTATATATCGAAATCAAGTCAAGGCTCCTTGATACGAGCATAAACTATCTACAAATTCAAGTCAAATGCTCCTTCAGTACGAGCTTAAACTGCAAATGTTTCCCCTTGTCCACATGAGTATAAACTGTGCACGACATCCCTCAAAAGGATATATTTTGAACTACGTTATGACTTGATCCCTTTATAGGGTACGTAGGCAACTTAGAATCTCTCTAAGTTCAGTCATGATTTCAAAAGATATATGTCCTTTGCTAGATCAAGCTGCAATCGAAGTTGAGCAATTATCGAGACTCATCCACTCCAATATGCATTGTCCGTGAACAAGTCTCGAGGGGGCATTTGTAGACGCAAAAAATTAATTAATTGGTTAATTAAATTAGCCAATTAAATTGTGTCTAAATTAAATTATAATTTATCCTGTAAAATAAGTTATGGAGATAATTATCAATTAATTATTGGCCAATAGGATTATTTCTTCTCTTCCAAGTTATAAGAGATAAATATCAATTTAAAGAGAGCCAATCAAATCGCGCCACGTCATCAAGTAGACTTTAAGTAGGACTCTTATTCTACCACTATAAATAGGGACCCTCTCTACACAATTCAAAAAGATAACTTAAGAAGAAGAAAGATTGAGGGCGTTCTTCAACAAATCAAGATCGAAGGAAGATTGAAAGGTCAAATCCATCAAGAACTTCAAGATCTTCAAGTCAAAACCCGTCAAAGTTCAGCGTTTCGATCCGAGATTCAAGTCGCAAGACCCTCGGAAGACGTTATTCAAATCCAAATCAAATCCGGAGAAGATCAAGTCAACGACCCGTCTCCGAAATTCAAAGTCAAACGCATATTATTCTTGAGAGAAGAATCAGAGGATTAAATTAAAGTTTGTAACCCGCAATATTTTATTTTAATTCAATAAAATTATTTTTGTGCAAGTTTTTTCTTGTTTGTCTAAATCGCAGATAAGAATTTGTTGTTACAATGTTTCTGCAATTGTTTTACAGTCAGCGCGTATTTCGAAGACGGTGGGTCTTGTCGAATGTGTAATTTGAGTTCCGGCAGTCAGAATTTGACGGGCTACCCACTGTTGGATTTCTATCGTCGAGATCTATATTTTGATGGAAATTTCGTTCATTTTTTATTGTCATATTTATTTCTATAATTTTTTTCATTTGTGAGCGAGGAATCTTGGGTGGTTAGCGGCGGCTAGGGTTTTGGTAGGAGGCGCTGGTAAGGAATTATTGACGGATTGGTCTAATATTCGTAGCTTTTTGTAGTTATGGCCTCTCTCGATCTCTTAGTGTCTGTTGATTTTTGAGTGTTTTGATGTTTCTTCAATTTTTGTTGATTTGCACTAAAATAATTTTGTTTGTTTTGATTTTGCAATTGCAGCCTAATGAACGCTATTGATCCTCTCCTTGAAGGTGTCAAAAAATTTGGTTGAAGTTATTGTTGACACTGAAATTTTGGAAACATTCACCAATTAATGGCCAAATAGATCGGTTATCAAAGGCCACAACATATTTGGGCTTTACAAATGTGTTAATTGGTTTAATCCAAAATTAAGTAATAAATTCTTATTTTTTGGATTAGCTAGTGGATCCCATACTTAGCCCAAATAAATCTAAAGACAAATATCCAAGTCCACCGACCCATGCTACAAGTCGAAACCCTAGCTCAAGCCCATAAAGGAAGGTTTTGGCTATATGCAAAAATCAGACTCACACAGACACATATCGAGCTTTCAAGCTCACGTCTCGAGCCTCCGCCTCGAACTCATAACATATTTGAATTGAAGATGTTCGTGATAGGAAATCATTCGTTAGGTTCAAGAACAAGCTTCTAAGCCCTTGAATCAAAATTAGAATAGGAGAGACGAATCAGGGGAATTTTCGGAGATTGTAATCCACTTTCGTTTGATGATAAATTTATTTGTTTCTTATATTTTTCTTGTCTAGTATTTATATATTTTGCATATATTTTGCGGATGGGAAAGTTGTGGTTAACAAATTGGCACGCCTGATGGGACAATCTTCGCTCCTCATTTCTTCCTCCTATGTTGAAGTTTAAATCGTTTCGCTGGTGCTCTCAAGAAGAACCAGGTCTTCCTTGTAGAGTTGTTGATCTTACCGGTGGTCAAATCCTACACTTGGAGGCAAGTTCAGGGACAATAATTGGTCAAAATTATTAGGATTCGTTAAATCCAATTTCATTTCAAAATGTTGTTAATTGCTCTTTGGACGTTAAGGAAAAAAAAAATTTGATGCAAGCAGTGATATTCGCAGGAAGGAATATTCTTTTGTTTCCTAAAAGCAAGAAAATCATGCACCAATATATATATTGTTAAAACTAATGAACAACGAACATAGTAGAATATTTTATGTGTATTCTTCTCAATAGAGGTTTGGGTATTTATACACAAAATAATAAGCTAAACAAGGAAACTTAATCAAATCAATTTCAAAATTACATTATGATCACATCTCATAATTATGGTACCCATATATATTAATATCTACTCATATCCTATAATTATGGTACTAATATATCTTAACATCCCACCTCAAACTCAAGTTGGGTCCATGCAGACCAAATTGAGTTTGGAAACAAGGGTGTTGAATCGACTGGTGATTGCACTTTGGTAAAAACATCATCAGTCTGAGCAGCAGAACTTGACAAACAAAAGTTCCTTGACAAATAAAAGTACGTACGCAGTAGACAACTTGATAAATCAATATCACAAATAGAGAATTTCACCATTCTCTTCTCGAACAAAGGATAAGGCTGCCACCAAGGGCAGAGGAAACGGCTACCAACGAGGCAGATGACTAGGCTGCCAACAACGGTAGAGGCTGCCAATCAAGGGCAAACAAGGCAGCTAACAACGACAGATGACAAGGCTGCCAACGAGGCAGATGACAAGGCTGCCAACAAGGCAGATGAAAAGGCTGCCAACGAGGCAGATGACAAGGTTGCCAACTACGACAGAGGAAAAGACTACCAACTATGGCAAAGGCGGATTTACAGTAGCATATCAAACAAAAACACTTTGTAGAAAGAAAAAGTGGGATAAAATTACCAAGAAATATCAATCTAACCGAAATAGCAGATTACCAACCGCAAGAAGATTTGCAAGAGGCCGGCGAACTGAATGGAAGGGGCGGTGAAAAGAGAAGCGGCTGAGAATATGTGAGAGAGGAGGTTTTGGAGAGAAGGAGAAAAAACCTAGGATTTTATCCTGACTCTGATGCCATGTTAAAACTAATGAACAATGAACATAGTAGAATATTTTATGTGTATTCTTCTCAATAGATGTATGGGTATTTATACACAAAATAATAAGTTAAACAAGGAAACTTAATCAAATCAATTTCAAAATTACATTTTAATCAAATCTCATAATTATGGTACCCATATATATTAATATCTACTCATATCCCATAATTATGGTACTAATATATTTTAACATATATAATAAACAAATCTTCCAGGTTACAATTGGAAGAAACTTGCCAAATTTTTGGCAGGCCATGGATGGAAAGAATGCCAATAGACAACTACCGAAAGCTAGATTTGCACCAGCAAACTACCAATCGCTGCCCGAAGTCCTCACCGGTGTCATCACTTTACCGCCTTTGCGAGAGAAGTGCGTTTGTTCGAGGATGCTGCTGCAACAAGAGTTTGCTTCAAATTGCCCCCAGTACAAAGTCCAGTCGGCCACCTTCAACTCACATCCACGGAACAGCTGGCTCATGTCTTCTTCCAGAGACACAAGGCAATATGGGGAGAACACTCCACGATGGCACTCCGCTCCGCCGCCTCAACCTCGCAGCCGACCGTGTAGGCACCAGGATGGGATAAAATGATTAATTCTGAAATTGAATTTTAGTGAGTTTATGAACACTTGAAAAAATAATATTTTTGAGTAGAGAAAGTAATAAGACTAGTGTTTTGTGGATGGATAAATTACTTTTCTATTTGTTTTTTTGTCTTGCTTACAATCATCTCTAGCACTCCATATTTATAGTGAGGAGTACATTAATCTTCTAATAAATTACAAGATGACTCTTAGGCTAACAACTCTTCTAATTCTAATTTAATACATAGGAAAATCAAAAGACAATTGTCTAGATACATCTAGACACTGACGCTTTAAATTAACATTTATTCCAATATCCAATCTCCCACTTATTTCTACATTGAATGCCCTCTTCTTCCAATATTGAATTGCCACTAATTCCAGTTGATCCCGGCTATGCAAGACCACTAAGGCTTTTCGTGCGTTGTAAGCATATTGAAGGAATCTTTTACATCAAATGTTGCTCTAACCAATGACGCTATGAAATTAAATTATATTGCATGATTCTTTTATATATAATATATATATATATATATATATATATATATATATATATATATATATATATATATATATATATATATATATATATATATATATATATATATATATAGGGTAAATTACAAACACCCCCTAAGGTATGGTCAAATTACAAAAACCCCCTCTTGTTTGGATAATTACATCTACCCCCCTCAACTATGATTTTTTCTTACACCTCCACCCTTATGGTGCCAAATTCAACATAATCATCTAGATTCCGTGAAATGTGCTCTAGTTTGTACTCATTTTATGTAAAAATACAGTTTCCGATGCACCACAAACTGATATATACAAGTTAAAAATCACATATTATGATCATCTTGCTTCATAATGTAGAGTTTGAATGGGATAAAACGGGTACAAAAGTGATAATATTCCATATAATCTCGAAGATTCCACTAAATTTGAGGAGTTGAGGGGGTGTTTGTAATTATCCAAACAAGAGGGGTGTTTTCGTAATTTGACCATACCTCAGGGGGTGTTTGTAATTTAGAACAGCAAATTAAAATACAAAATTATCAAAGAAAATTCAAAAGTGAGTAATTAGTTCATTTTTCTTTCCAGAAAGATAAAAATCCAATTTTTTTTAAAACCAGAATTTAAAAAAATGGAATAGACATTCTTTGTTAAAACCAGAACATTTTAAGACCAGAAGTTTAAATCCAAAATCTTCCAAAAGGAGATATCTTTGTATCAATAGTTTTACATGATTCAACTATTACAGTATAATAGTCATTATGTGATTATACATTTAAATGGCAAATTACTAAAACCCCCCTGAGGTAAGTATGAATAACGGAAATTCCCCCCACGTTCTCGTAATTACGTCAACCCCCCACACTTGTTTATGTATAATAGAGGAAGTGATAGAACCCACTTTTTAACTTGCCTCAAACCCGAAAAGTGAGACATACTTCTTGTAGTATTAATAACTACAAACAAGCAATCATGGGCATCCTAAGTAACCTAATTAAAGCAACTCAAATTCAATGATAAACAAGTAAAATACAATAAAACCATTACAAAGAGCATACCACTTGCCGATCTCCTAAATAACATGCAAATGGTAACACTCCATGTCAAAATAATTTGATGTGTGTATATCAAGTGATCAGGTGCAATTATACCTCGGCCTTTTCAATTGACATAAAAATCAGATGTTACGACTGTAAATCTGTAATGTCCTCATAGCTCGAAATATCAATGGACTTCTTTTCGACTTGAAACAGAGCAAGTTCTACCACTCTGCAAATTAAACACAAGCAAATTTCACAATTATGAAAAGAGTATGATCTTCACTTATGCTTTTATATGGTGCGACTAAGAATTCGGGAGAATACCATACTCGGGAGATCCAACATGACTGGTTGCTCCATTTGAAGAAGGTGAAGGGGAGGTTGGGCAAGATTTCAGCAGGACAACCATATAACCTAATTCAAAATAATTGTAAAAATATATATTTGTCATACTCGATTTGAGAAAAACAAATTGAATTCCAAACAACAAAGAACCTTTACATATAATTATATATATTTTGTCCATTTTCTACAAAAGCCCTAACATTTGATTGAAGAAGGGGAGTGACTGGACAATCATAGAGAGAGTGAGAGAAGGGGATGAAGGAGAGAGAAAGAGAAGCTAGATACCGTAACTAAATCGAACATGGTGGTGGGGAGGCGCGCCGCGCGAGGGAGGACTGACGGTGTTGCGATTCCGTACCTGAAAATTGAACTTAATTCCAAACAACAAAAAACCTTCACATTAAATCATATAATCCATTAAATTTAATTTTGAGACGAAGAAATTAAAGTTGGCCCTTTTCAACAGAAGCCCTAACATTCGATTGCAGAAAGGGAGAGGGAAATCGACAAAGATGGAGAGAGGGAGAGAAGGGGAGAGTGTGAGAGACAGAACTTAGATACGGTACCGTATTCTCTTGTGTGAATCAAACAAGAGAATGGCGGTGGCGGAGGCGCGACGGAGGGATGACGGTGTGGCAATTTCACACAAGAGCTGGTACGAACAGGAGAAGGAAGAAGATGGAAATGGAAGGGAAAGTAAAAGAAAATGAGAAAAAAGTCGTACAAACTAAAAATATGGGTGGGAAAATTAGGACGGAAAAAAATGTGTAAATTGTTGAGAAACTAATAAAGAATATAGAAGAAGAAGAGAACAAAGTAGGGAGAATATGTGATATATTATTCCATAGCTTCAAGTGTACAAAATACAATGCATTGCACATAATTTATAGGTGTAGAAAAGCTAGTCAAATGTCATGAGTTACAAGACCTTAATGATGAATAATGGTGGAGGTAAATAGGCTTAATGGAGAGTGTAATGGTGGTCATCCATAACCTCCAAGAATTCATAATACTCCCCATTGGATGTCCACCATTTATGGAATATGCCTCGTTAAAACCTTGTTAGGAAAACCCGATGGGACAAAACCTAAACGAAGGAAAAAGAGTACATATCCATATGAAGCTTGTGAGCGTGACACTGCCTCGTTAAAACCTTGCCAAGAAAAACCTATTGGGACAAAAACTTGGTCGAAGGAAAAAGAGTACAGTGTTGTTATAGGTTGTGCGCATGCTCCCCCTGATTTCGACATGACCTTTAATCATCTTCTCGGTGAAGTAGTTGGCGAAACACCAATTTATGAACATGATAATTTATTATTTGACTTTGATATAGCCAACTATATCCGCTTTAAGATCCACAAAATTTTTCATAAAGATAGTGTAATACACATTTTACACCTTTTGCAAATTGTAATTCTTTCATTATCTTCTTGAGGGCTTAAAAGATCTTCAATTATATCCAAGGATTGGACAAACATAATATCACTCAATAGATGAGTCTTATCCATTTCTTATTTGTATTAATGGATACATATCATTTGATAGATCTTCTTTTCGAGATGCATTTTGCCCTTTCAATATTTTTCATCTCAAATTATGTCACCAAATAATTGACTATCTTTGTGAGCTCTTCCCGAGTCTCCACAAGATTTAGATCATTTACATATATACAATGATAATGGTAAGTCAAATTAATTGATCATTAACAAGGTATTCACTGAGGTGAATGTACCATATTTTGAAGATAATATGTAAATTGATCATTTTTAGAGTCTAACTCACGAGACCTCTGATTATATGCACAATGCATTATCAATTCTTCATTAATTTTATGATCCATATAGATATGCGGTAATTGCATCCATATGATGCATGTCAAATATTTTGAATACCATCATAAAGTGATTGCATCATAAAAGTATATTTTCAAAAGGCATTCAAATTTGCCGCAATGATTTTACCCACCTTTGTACTAAAGGCTCCACAACTCATGTGTGTTGACTTCAAGTCAATGTACAATTCATTTCATCAATAATTTCAAATAATCATGGTCAATTGCATTTCTGAATGCATATAATAATGACCAATTAGATGTCGACATCTATTAAAATGTACGAGCTTCAAGCTCTTCACATTATAAAAAATTGTACATATAGTTATTCGATAACATCTTTAGTGGTCCCCATATTTCTTCATAATCAATCAAGAGCTCACTATTTCACTTTCCGGTACCGGATTCTCCTTAGAGAATTATATTCATATAAATGGGGATTGTAGTCTTTGTGGGTACGATCTCTTCTTGAGATCCATATCTTTTCATGTACCATGTATTTTTCTCTTATATAGAATTTTATATATTGCATCAATAAAGTTTTTCATAATACTTTATGTGCGTGAGCTCATTATTTATTTCAATAAGAATGTCATTCATGGACAAAACGCGCGCTTTTGAGTTTCACAATGTGGAGGGAGTATTGAGGACTACTTGTCCACTTTCAAACTCAATATAAACAAATTCAATTTGGTACATGAATATTCATTCGAAAAGAATTTTCAATTCTTTAAGATATTATATCGGTACAACAACGAAATTGAGAACTAATGGTCTCAAATGTCTCTCTATTCACTTAGAGAAAAGCTAACCATGATTCATTTGCCAATCAACTCTTTATTGGCACATAATGGTTCGATTTAAAATGATCTCGGTAGCTACCATGTAATCATCAATGATTTTCTCATCCAAATATGAATTTCATTTATGCCACCATAACTGGCAAGTATTCTCATATCATAGTAATGGATATTGGTGTTGAGGCGTCCCCCAACATCGTCTTTAAGACGAATCCTTTCATGAACGAGATAAGTAATATGATGAGAGTATGATGCTACTAGCGCTAGTAGACTTTAATTGAACGGTATTCACACCACTTATAAGTGTGTTAATCATTCGAACCAACATATATATCTCCCCCTCTTATATGCATAAATTAAGATTGGTTAGTTGTGTACCATAATTATTTTTCACCCATTTAGGGATTCACGATGCAATCACAATGTGAAATTTGTCCTTCGAGGACATTCGTTTATTAAGCCTTTCATGGCAAAATCTAATGTGCAATGTGTCCTTCTTAGACATTTTCTCTTGCACTCATTTGCAACATATATTACAATATCAAGTTGCTATTTTGTCGATAAATGCATCTAGCATTTTAGACATTAAAATTGTTGCAAATGAATTTTTTTTTTCTTTTGTGCTTAAATATTTCTATGCACAAATCTAGATGAGACAAAGATCATTTCATATAATTCACGCCGTTATACAAGAACCGGCTTCTTATCTCCCCCTTAACGGCGGGAAAATTGTCTCATTAAAATGACAATTGACAATGTATGCCATAGAAATATCTCCCATTAGGGGTGCAAAATATTGCATAGCATAAATAATAAACAAACCACCACATGATATCATGTTATGTGGCTGAATATAAATTCGTTTGAGAATCTAACAGATTCTGAACATAAATGGTCAAATTTCAAAACATAGAAAAATCAGGGACCAAACTGTAAATTTTGAAAATTTAGGGACCAAACTGTAAATTTTTAAAACTTCAGGAACAAGTCTGCAATTTTAAAAATTTCAGTGTAAACTGAAAATGTTGAAATCGATTCATAAGTGCGGATGATGAAAGGAACGAGCTGCATATTCTGAAAAATATTTGGACTGAATCGTAAACTTTTCTAATTCGGGGACTAAAATGAAATTTTTGAAAATTTTGAAGGAGTAAACTGTAAATTTCGAAAAATCAGAATATGCAGAGAGTTTGGAATTTTAACAAGAAAATCACATCCCCTTTTTTCCGTTTGGTTTGAAATTTCATCTCATCTAGACAAATATAAAAAAAATCATGTACATACCTCCATAGATATGGATTTGGAGTGAAACTTGCAACTTTAATTGAATTGGTCAATCTCGTTAATCGCAAAATCAACGCAATTTCTTTTGCTTTTGTGTTGGTGCTTGATAAAGCTTATCAACATGGTTTTATCGTGAAATGGATATATGACCAATTATTTTTTATTTTTCTCATCTCTCTTCCACTTGTAATGATGAGATAAAATTTATAGTGAATAAGCTTGAGCACCATGATAGCTTTTCATGTCAACATACTTTGAATGTTGTAATATTGTTGTTTTCACTTTCAAAGAATAACAACAATTGAACGAGTTTTGTATTAGCTCACAACTCGTATTATAGTACGATATGCTATTAAAAATCTTTATTTTGCTATTACGAGTGCAACTTGAGTTTTTATGTTGTCACTCCATGATCATAATATAGATCCATAAATTAGAGAATATTTTCTCTTACAATTCTCCATTATATGTATCTTCAAGACACATATAACGAAATATTTTACTTGTCGTTTTCAAAACAACAAAGTCAAGATTTAAAGAGAGCAAGTTATAGAGATGATCAAATATCTATCTCTCTTCTTTTTCATAAGTAACTAGATGTAATGTTACTTTTACTTATGTGTTCAAGATACATACCCCAAATTAAGTACTCCTTTCTTGAAAAATGAAACAATAATATTTTTCTCGGTGTCTATTAGACACATTTTCATTATGAAATATTTGGCTTGTGTCCTCAAGGCACATAACAATAACACGAATATTTTGTGATATCATGAGACATAAATGGATCTTTAACTTCAATGATCCAAATTTTATAGTTATGTTCATTCTTGAACTATCAAGGATAATTTTAAACTTCATGATATTTTGATATCATTGTATCACAAATGAATACTCATTTTGAGTACATATATACCATTCAAATCTCAAGGATTGAGTTTTATACCTTGATATTATGTACTTGATTTGGGGTCTTTAAGCCCTATAATTGGTACTTAATCATAAAATAATAGTACATTGAGTGGAAAATACCCATTAACTCAAATATTCAATTTTGAGTATTATAACTTAGACCTTGAGTCTAATTATATATTCAATTGAGACTTATAGTCTTCAAATTTAATCTAGGCCTCAAACTTTTATATTTAATATTCCTCCATATAAGCTTTTAAGTTTTCATATTTAAACTAGGCTTTAATTTGAGCCTAAATTTATGAACTTCGAGTTCTTTTTTCGATTGATGGAGCTTTTCAAGTTGCATAAACTAGAGAGCAAGTGGTTTTTTTTTTCCTTAATATACCACTCAAATCTTCGAGTCACTTGATTGCACGTGCTCGATTTGGGCTTCAAGCCTCAATATATAATAAAAATTGTTATAATATAACATTCAAACATTCGAGTCACTTGATTACACGTGCTCGATTTGGGCCTCAATATATAATAAAATTGTTATAGTACATTGATCATGAACGAATAGTACTATAAATGGAGAATACCCTCTAAGTCAATTGTTCAAGAGTCTTATCATTAGACTTAAAGTCAAATATACTCGATCGAGAATTTTAATCTCGTATGTAATCTAGGCTTTATGCCTTTAATCGTCCCTTTTGTTTTTAGAACATTATGTTCAAAATTCGCACAAGGGACAGCTCTGGCAGAGCTGAGTATTTTAAGTATATCTCTCTTGATCGAGATCCGATTTTGATGATTCAAAAAGTTCCGAAAAGCCAACAGAAAATGCTACAAGTTTCGTATTTTGCATTTTCTTAAATTCGGACATTATCAGGTCCAAAACAGACATCGAAGTACAGACTCGTGAATTGAACGAAAAAAATCACCTACAACAAAAGTAAGATGGTTAATATTTTATCAATTCAAAACAAGAATAATATATTTAAAATCAACTCCCTTTCATCTTCTATGGCTAAGGAGTCATCTTCCTTCGATCATCTTTACTCGAAAATTAAAGTAGAACAATCGTGCTGATAACGTGTTGAAAAACTAATAAAGAATATAGAAGAAGAAGAGAACAAAGTAGGGAGAATATGTGATATATTATTCCATAGCTTCAAGTGTACAAAATACAATGCATTGCACCTAATTTATAGGTGTAGAAAAGCTAGTCAAAGGTCATGAGTTACAAGACCTTAATGATGAATAATGGTGGAGGTAAATAGGCTTAATGGAGAGTGTAATGGTGGTCATCCATAACCTCCAAGAATTCATAATATAAATAACACTTTTCTAATGACGAAATTAATTTCGTCAAGAAAAGAAATGGATTATGACGCAATCTTTTTTCACTAAAAAAATTAGATGTTGTCGCAAAACAGTGCACGTCAATTGTCAAAATAACACCATCTTTGTTTTGTGATGATTTTCTAATGTTGTCGCATAAAATAGACTTCATTTGACGAAATCAACTTTAATCGCATAATTTTTTTTATTTATGTGACGAATTTGAGTTTCATCATAAGATCTTCAAGTAATGTGACGAAATTATTTTTCGTCACAAGAAATTGTCACATAAAACTCCTTATTTTGTAGTGCCTGAGGTATGCAGACATCTTACAAATCGCTCTAACGGTGTTAAACTCGATAGAATATTTTTTATTCTCCTGAATATTCCTCCAATAATACCAATTTTGCCCTTGTACACGAAATTACCCTTAGGGGGTAATTGTAAGCATTTTATTTAATGCTTACAATTTTGGTTGGCTTCCTGATGATGAAACCATCCTTGACCAACCTCCTAATGTTATGTCCTGTATCCAAAATAAATAATATAGAATATAAATAATCATCTCACATCAACACAATTCAGATTATTGGAGTATGCCTATTTGAACAAGGCAAATAAAACTGTCAATACATGGTGAGATTATTTACCTTCAAAGTTATAAAATCAATTTCCAACCATATTAAGAAATCATCGTGAAATGAAACCTAGGTGCAATAATCAGTGTAAACAGAATAGGCTGACTTTGTATTTTAGATATACTCAGGGTTCGCCGGCACAGAACAGTCGGCTGTCGCGGACACTGCCGTTCCAGTCCCATTGCAACGTCGCGGTTCCGTCGCGGCTCTGTCGCGGCTGGAACGGACTTTTTTTAATTAAAATGCTAAAATATAATTTATGTCAAATATATTTTTAATACCAACATTACAATACAATAATATGCTAAAATTATTAAAATTTAAAAAATAAAATATTACAACAACCTTGCATTAACATTATAAAATTACATGCAATATATACCACGTAGAATGTCGAGCTGGTTCAAAACTTTCAAGATTTTCTGTTTGAGAATCAGTCGATAAATGTGACCCATATTGTCATTATTTATAGTAAAACATACATATTATGTGATGAATTAATTTCAAATTAAAATGATTATATTTAAGTAACAGAATATTGAAAGCAAACAAAAGTTAAATAAAATTTTAATATTATATATATTCGAATTTTCTATATTTATTTATTATTTTTATTTTGATATTTATTTTCCATTTTTTAAGAATCAGTCTTTAATTTTATTTATTATTTTCTTTAAAATAAATATGTATTATTGCTCAATTTTATTTATTATTTTCTTAAAAAAAATATGTATTGTTGCTATTTCCCTTTCGGTTAAATACATAAACTATAGTCATGTTTTACTTATTGTTACTTTCTCCTATTAATAGGGAATTAGAGGGATTAGTGGGATCTCATTATCCCAAAAAATTAGCTCTTAACTCCAAAAGAAAATAATAATAATAATTTAACTTTCTTTTAATTTAAACTCTTTTTTTTTAATTTAAAAAATAATTTAGACTCTTCTACAAATTATCTCATTCCCAAATTTCTTTTTTCTTTTTCTTTTTTTTTTTCAATTTTTTCCCATTAACTCGAGGGTCTCGTTCCCAATTTTCTTTTTTCTTATTTTTTTAATTTTTTTTTTTACTTTTTTTTCCGTCAAGGGCCAGGCCGTTCCGAGCCGTTCCGGAGCCGTTCAGACCGTTCCGGCGCCGTTCCGATGCCGTTTCCCGGCCATTTCTCGTCCGTCTCGGTGGTCCGCCGCGTCAAGGGGGAGAGAACTGTTTTGTTAGGGATTCCGGAACGGCGAGCACCGTTCCCGTTCCGGAACGGCCGTTCCGGCCGTTCCGGCGAACCCTGGATATACTGCACCACAGCTCATTCCCAAAAGAATCGAAATCCCTTCTAGTAAAAGCTCCTGAAACTAAATTCTCTCTCTCCAATTTAATGTGGGTAATTGTAAGCATTTTATTTAATGAGGGAACTGCCAGTAGCATAATCGTCCCGAACACCACCCATCTCATCCCTCTAACCAGATACCAACTCCTCTTCAGCGGCGCGTAGCCCCAACGCGACTCCACAACCACCACCGCCGTCGACAAGCACCACCCCACTTGGATGTAAATCGTCGCCGCCATAAGAAGGACGGTCATCACGACTACTAAGGCGACGAAATTCGGACCGCCGTAGTCCAATTGGACACCGAATAGAAGAAGCCCGCCGTACGCAAACGCGATTAAAATCTCGTAACAGAAAAAAAATGAACCATAGAATTATCAGGTAGACTAATTTCGTCGCGAAAAGAGGGAGGAACGAGACCGGAATTGATTTGAGCGCGGAGGTGATTTCTACGGGTTCGCCGTAGAAACCGTGGATGGCAGTGTGGGTGATGGACGCGCCGCCGCAAAGGCCGAAGATGACTGCGAAAAGGAGGTAAATAAATTGGATAATAAATTGAGAAGGAACTGAATTTGAATTATTATTAATATTATTATAATTGGGCGGCGGGAAAAGGAAACGGTAAACGCCGCTGGAAATTGAGATCGGGAGGAGGAAGAGAACTGAGAGGGCGAAGAAATGGCGGGGCTGGGCGCTGATCACGCTGAATTATTGGAATTTTCAGCTTTTTTCTTTTATTTTTCACATATTTAACAGAAGGAGATAATAGACATTTCACGTTTTTTGTTAAAAAAATTCGGTCACCCGTTAGTCAAGGGGGGTTTTCGTAATTACGAGAACGTGAGGGGTTTTCGTTATTTAGGCTTACCTCAGGAGGATTTTGGTAATTTGATCTATTGATAATTATAGTTTTGGTTCCTATATTATACACAAAAATTGATTTTGATCCCTATATTGTTTTTGCCACGATTTTAATCCTCAAACTAACCACATTCTCACAGTTTTGGTCTGCCGTTTGATTTGGGTGGTAATTTGTAAGGAAAAAGTCACGTGTTTTGCACATGAGGATGTTGAAAAAATAACCCCCTTCTCACCTTCATTTTGTATTTAGCCCCAATTTTACTTTATTCTTAAACGCCGTCCTAAACAGACTTGTATAATTTTAAAAGACTCCATCTCCTAATCTCCATCACGTCGTCTTCTTCTTCCTCCATTTTCCTTCTCCACCAAAACCGGTATAATTTTAACATCACGTCGTATAATTTTAAAAGACTCCCACATTTCTTCTTGTGACTGATCTTCTTTATTTTCTTGTGTTTATTAACACCCAATAGAGACGGAGATGGTTGATGCAGATATGGAGATATGGTTGATGTTGTCAAAGTATGAAAGGGCTACATATGTTAAATACAAAGAACTAAGATTCTTCTCAAGCCAAAGATATTTTAATGGCGGAGCTGCAGAAATTGGAATTTTACTGGGATTAATATTTGTTGGGATTTATATTTTTAGGATAAAACAGTAGAATTAAAGCTAAATTTCGGCTAAATAAAAAATAGAGGTAAAGCGAAGGGTGATTGGGTTATTTCAGCATGATCATGTGTTCCACGCGTGACTGTTTCCGTCCAAATTAACATCAAAATCAAATGTCAGACCAAAATTGTAAAATGTGGTTAGTTTAAGGACTAAAATTGTGGCAACTACAATATAGGGACCAATATTGATTTTCGTATATAATATAGGAACCAAAACTGTAATTACCCCGAGTATCATACTAGACTAGGGCCTATTTAATATATATGTGTGAGATTTAGTAAGTAGGATTTAGCACGCTCATATATATATATATATGGTAAATAGCAAATATGCCCATGACAAGGGCACTTAATTAAAAGAGGGACATATAACTTTTTTGTCTTTCAAATAAATCCAGTCAATTCAAACTTATTTGCAAATAAGGAAAATCCGTTTATATATACCAAAATTACCCCCAATTCATTGAAACCCATTTCAACTCCAATTTCATGATTTAAACCCTAATTTAGCTCAATTTCATCAATTAACCAATTTTAACCCTAATTTCAATTTTGACCCGCCACCACCGGAGACCGCCGGTCGCCGGCGTTGACCGCCGGTCTCTGGCGTTGACATTTTTTTTTTTTTTTTGAAAAACTTTTTTTCCCCTGAATTTTTTTTTGAAAAACCTTAATTAATTCATCCAAAAACTCCAAAGTAGAAAGAAAGTAAGAAATCACGATGGCTCTGATAACAGCAGCACGAGCAGTAGCAGCAGCAGGACAACTAGCAGATGGTACGATAAATTCACAAATTCAAATATGTCTTCTTTCTTTCTTTTTTCGTGATAAGGTACATATATATATATCTGTGTGTGTGTGTGTGTGTGTGTGAGGGGGGGAATTTTATTGAAGCTATTATTGGGGTCAGATTACATCGCACTAGAAACAAGAGATGCATCACCAGCACATTTTTTGTTCAAGATTGAGTCGTGCTCGTTGCTTCAAAACTGCGAGATTGATAAATACGAAACAAATGATTTTGTGGCTGGAGAACACAAGTGGTACGTACATTCTTCTAGCAATTAAAGTTTTAAGTCAACTGAAGCCGTGTTGAAAGAATTACATAATCTTTGCTCACTACAAGAAATTTTATATTTCACAACGAAATATTTTGTTGTTGAAAGGGTAAAATTCCGTTGCCAATACGATTTAAAATAGACAACTCAATATACCAATATGATATGGTTCGCTTTTGTATCAATATATTATCGTTTTTATTATGTTGTCATTCTTTGTTGCTATAATTTTCTTCTTTCTTTACCTTTACAGGAAATTAATAATTTATCCTAATGGAGAGGACAAAGAAAAAGATTGCGACTATATTTCTATATACTTGGCTATGGGGGACACAAGTTCAATGCCTGCAAACTGGGAGGTCAATGCTGTGTTTAGCATCTTTCTTTACAATCAGATTCATGACAACTACCTTTATTCATTAGGTACTTATTACCTTTATTCATTTCGTTTACTTAAGTTGCTAATGACGATTTCTATACGAGGAAAGCAATTGTTCATTTCCAATCTTTACACGGGACAGGAATAACAAGACGTTTCCTAGGAGTGAAGCCCCAATGGGGCTTTTCCAAATTCATCTCTAAAAAGTTTCTGACTGATCCATCGAACGGATACCTAGTCGATGACAATTGTGTGTTTGGTGCTGAGGTTTCTGTTGTTAAAAAGATAGCATTCGCAATTGAATGTTTGTCTTTGAAGAATTTCGAAATTCCTTACAAGCGTGATTGGAAGATTCCAAACTTTTCCAAACTCGGACATGTTTGGGATTCCGAACAATTTTCTGCCGGGGGCCACAAATGGTAATTATAGATTTGTGTTTGAACTGTGTCTTATCCTTTGACTTGTTCGTTTCAAACGATTTTTCTTCACGACATAGGATTGTTCGGCTTTATCCCAAAGGATATGGAGAGGCATCTGGCCGCCATGTCTCTGTCTATTTGTACTATTGTTGTTCCAATACTGGTACGCCTTCTGAAAGAGTGCAGGCACGTCGGACCATATGCATCAAAAACCAGCTTCATGATCAACATCATGAATTTACTAGCATATATGGTAATTGTAGCAGCGTAACTGAGGCATGTTTAGATCTGTTTATTTTATAAGTTCGGTTGAAAATGTTCCGAGTTTGGTCTGAAAATGCACAAAAAACAAAACACAACATTAAACTGTTTATCAAGTTTGCATAAAACCTTGATGTTTATTTCTGTAAATTGCATATTTCTACCACTGAAACACTGCATTTTTGTGATGCATACAGGTACTGTGTGGTATGTCGGTTCCAACGATAATTGGGGATGGCCTAGCTTCATAGAGATTGCAACTATAAATGATCCTAAAAAGGGATTCATTGTGAATGACTCTTGTCATCTAGAATTGGAGATATCTGTGACAGCTGTTGTGCAAGTTTCTCCCTTGCCAATTGAAAAATAAGACCATTCTTCACTTCACCATTATTATTTTTAGTGATTTTACGTATCGGTTATTTCGTGTATTGACATGTATATGATTCCCGATATAATAATTGTTGAAATTTCAATGTAATAAGATATTCGCATTCTATGCATACTTCCTCCATTTTGAAATTAATTTGACAGACCTTCCTAGCTCACCTTGAAATACCTAAAATGCCCTTTTAAAACCAGTTTTAAACCCTAGCTACTCACAGTCGTCTCTCTCTTCCTCTCTCAACTCTCAGATTCAAATCCCACCTCGATAGATCTCCAACCAGCGAAGTTGTTTCCTGAAGCCATAACTCTCTCTCCGGTGGTCGGAATTTGATGGTTTGACTACCGTTGGATTTCTCTCGTCGAGTTCTTTATTTTGGTGGTAATTTCATTTACTTTGGAACACTCGATCTGTTTCTGCAATTGTTTTACGGTCAGTGCGTATTTCGACGACGGTGCGTCTTGCTGGATATATAATTTGTGTTCCGGCAGTCGGAATTTGACGGGCTATCCACCGTTGGATTCCTCTTCTCAAGATCTATATTTCAACGGCAATTCGTTCATTTTTAATTGTTAGATTCATTTCTATAATTTTTTTCATTTGTGAGCGAGGAACCTTGGTGGGTTAGCGGCGGCTAGGGTTTTTGGAAGCAGGCGCTTGGGTGAGAAGTTATTGGCGGATTTGTCTAAAATTCGTAGCATTTTGTAGTTATGGCCTCTCTCGATCTCTTAGTGTTTGTTGATATTTGAGTGTTTTGATGTTTCCTCAATTTTTGTTGATTTGCACTAAAATAAATATTTTTGTTTTGATTTTGCAATTGCAGCTTAATGAAAGCCATTGATCCCTCCTTAAATGTGTCAAACAATTGGGTTGAAGTTACCATTAACACCCAAATTTCGAAAAAAAATCACCAATTAATGGCCAAATAGATCGGTTATTAATTGGGTCTCAAATCAAATGCCACAATATATATATTTGGGCTTTACAAATGTGTTAAGGGCAAATGCCTAAAAGGCCCATCACATGGGACTTATATGCATTTTGGTCCATAAAAAAAACAGTCTATCAATTAAACCCATCCCTATGTCTTTAGTCTAAAATACCCTCCATAATATAATTCTTATCAATTCCACCCATTATGCTCTAACTTCTTTAATATTACACATTGACCCCGGATTTAAACAAATATATCACATTAACCCCCAATTTTTTTTTTCAGAAAATATATTTTTTTCCGGCGTTGACTTTTTTTTTTTTTTTTTTTTTGAAAACTTTTTTTTTCCGGGTATTTCCAAATTTATTTCCAAGAAAGTTATATCAGATCCATCAAACGGATACCTAGTCGGTGACAACTGTGTGCTTGGTGCCGAGGTTTTTGTCGTTGAAAGACAATTAGCAATCAATGAATGTCTGTCTTTAAAGAATGTTGTGACACCTTACAAGCGTAATTGGAAGATTCCAAACTTATCCAAACTCGGAAAAGTTTGGAATTCCGAACAATTTTCTGCCGGAGGGCACAAATGGTAACGTTATTTTGTTAAGTATGTTTGCGATTATCTTTCTAAAAAAAAGTGATTTAATTCTTGCGCTTGCAATTTTAATTAATCTGATAAATAATATTAGGAAGATTAATCTTTACCCAAAAGGAAATGGAGAGGCAACCGGTCGTTCTGTCTCCGTCTTTTTGCAGCACCTTGGTTCCGAAAGAGTGAAGGCACGCTTTACCGTATTTTTCAAAAAACACGAGAATCCTGGTGGATACTGCAAAGGAGTCTGTAAGTTACAACATCTTTTTGTCTATTGAATTGTTTCAAAAATTGATAATTTCCAATGCTTTTGTAGGATAAATATCCCTTAATGAATATTATTAGGAAGATTCATAGCTTGTGAAAGCTTTCTTGATTATACTATTTAATTATGGGGAAATTACAGTTTTCATCCCTCAAGTTTGCACGTATTTCACATTTGGTCTCCCATGTTCACAGTGAACACTTTTGGTCCTTTCCGTCAATTTACCGTTAGTCCGTTAGTTAAGGCCGTGATGGGCACACACTTGATTCACTTAGTTTTAACGGGAAATTGACGGAACTGACTAAAAGTGTTGAATTTTTTAAACATGGGGACCAAATGTGTTTTTGTGAATATGACCAAATGTGAAATTGGTGCAAACTTGAGGGATGAGAACTGTACTTTTCTCATTTAATTATATGGACACTTTACAAATAATAAGTCTATCAATGGGTACTTATTCATAAAGGGGTCCGTACAAAAAACTTTTATAAAAAAATCAACATTTTGACCAGAGGTTTGTAAAAGACTAAAATAGCCCCTCCATTTTAATATGCTCCAATTTCATTCTTTAATTTATTTAACCTCAATTTGACCCCAAATTTCACAAATTATTCAATTTTGACCCAAAACAAATTTTGAGTACAATTTCGTCCGTTGCCGCCGTTGACTTTTTTTTTCTTCCTGATTTTTTCGCGGGTCTCTGGCGTTGACATTTTCGAATATTTGAAACACGAGGGACCAAATGTATTTTGTGTGAACATGGGAACCAAATGTGAAATCGTTACAAACTTGAGGGATATATGAAAACTGTAAATTTCCCGAAACAGTTCCAACCACAAAACAATAAATTTTTCTGGGTCTTTCTAGGGTGAGACCACCTGTGTTCTAAATTTATATGAGATATGCATTAATCACCATTAATTTCTAAGATTAAATCTGGACCCTAGGAAAATAACATGGCTTATGTTCTAAAAAATGAAGTATTTTACCAAATTATCCTTCGATTATTTTTTTATTAAATTAATATAAAATTGATTAACATTGAATTGTCTAATTTACCCCCTACTATATTTTAATTAAATAATTAATTAAAATTCATTGTGCCCGAGTTTTATTTGATAAATAATCGAAAAAAATGCATTCATTAGGAATAGAACGTATAACCTCTTAATACATTTAGGGTCTATTAGATATAACCCCCTTAAACATTCAAATAATAGGGGTAGACCCAAATTTAAATTTGCCATTTTGATAAAAGCCCAAGCTTTTCGTAATTACATAATTACCCTAAATCAAATCCCACAAATCCCGTTACTTTACCTTTTTTAAATTAATAGACTATCTCATATCTTTTAATAGACTATCCCATGTATCTAATTCGACTATGGGTTTAATTAATTGACTATTGGAAAAATAATAATATATATGGAAACTGAATAATATGTTTGTTTGAAATACTAATCAATTAGGGTAATTTTCCTTATTATATGAAAACGATTAGGGTAAATAATAATATATATGAAAAAATAATAATATATATGGAAAGTGAATAATATGTTTGTTATACTAATCAATTAGGGTAATTTTCCTTATATCATGTAATAGACTATCTTATTGATCTAATTCGACTATGGATCTCGTTAATAGACTATGGATCCCGTATTATTCAACCACATAGTATATTAATAATTTCAATATAGTACATTAATCTGCTATGATAGTATATTACGGTTATAGTATTGATATGAAATTGTGTTACAAACAATATACCACTGAAATGACAAGAACATTGAGAACAACACCAACGTAAAGTATTCCACATAACCAATAAAATAGTACATTAATAATCTCATAATTTCAATCTATGGTTTTGATAAAATACATAAAACACATCATAACACAATAAAACCAATATGTCGAGTTAAAAAACTCTAGTACATTAATAATCTCATAATAGTATAATAAAATGATAATGGTAGTATCATACGGTATTCATAATATTATACTACTGTATTACAACGGTTTAACACTTAACCGAAGTTACCGAGCCATTACATCGTAAACACCTCTTTATAGCAACTAACCCACCAAACCTCAACAAAATCCGTACGAAATTCGCCATCGAAAAAACCTAAAATCATGAAACAAAATTAAAAATGCAGAATACTAAAAAATAATTAAATAGACTGCAAATACATTTGAGTGATAATACATTAATATCATCAAAAATAAATTTAAAATGCAAAATTCATACGCTAAATTAAAAAAGACTATGAACTATATTTTAATGTACTACCCAGCACACTTAAATCGGCTGTTATAAACAAATAAACCAACTATCGATCAGGATAAAAACATGAACTCGACCAAAGCGGACAATTATTCCGATTATTGCATAAACCAACTACGAAGCTCATATAAAACAACTCTGGTCCGATCTGCGTGAACCATCCTCTTCTAACTCTGTCAATCCTCTTCCAAACAAACATCATCGGCAAAAAAAACGATATATATATGACGGAATAATTTTGTTAAAAAACGTTCTACTTAATAGAATCAAGTATCAACACAACTCTTAAAAATTTCTAACCACCGTACACGACAATCATGGACATTGAGCAAAAAATAAAAACGAATAACGCATTCATACCCGCTTAACAACGTCCAACAACAAACGCTCAAAAATCGATCATATTTCCACGACGGTGCAGAAATCTTCAATGACGATAAAACCCGCTAGAACGATGAAGAGAATCTTCAAAAAAAATTGTACACGATTTGATATAACGGCCAATGATCTCACGTAAATTTATTCCGTGATTTTAGGCATTATATCAGCAAATCTCAAATCACGTATTAAAGGAAATAAATGCCGTTTAATAATAAAACAGGGGTATTAAAGGGAAATTATATAATATATTTTGCCAAGTTGGCAAAATTGGGTGTATCTCAAAAAGGAGAAAAAAAATTGGATCTACCTCATTAGAAAATATGAACAAGGGGGTTTTCCCTAATAAACCCATACATTTATCACTACTAACCATCCAAGCACATTAACTTATTATGATATATTTAACCATAATTGTATAAATACTGTTAATTCAAATATTAATTGCAACATTCATTATTGTTAAATGATACTGAATAAATTATTAACAAATTTAATAAAATAAAGTTTGAAAAATATAAAGAATTGCAGTTCAATACGCCAAATATCTATCACTAATTATATAATATTAGAAGTATTAATAAACTCCACCGTTTAAAAATGTAAAGAATGCTCAATTAAATATAAAAAATGCATAACTTAATTCAAACTCACTTATGTGATTTAATCGATAGTGTGACAAATCCAAATAAAAAATAAAATAATATGTTTATTTTGAAGAAGAAAAAATTATAACTCATTCCAATTAGTAGTTTTCTTACTTTAAAATAAAATTATATACTACAAATACTATATTGTGAATTTTCTTTTAATATTTAATTTAATCAAATAGTAAGATTTGAATCGATGAAGAACAAATCCTTTCAATTAGTAAACATTATTCAAATATTTGAATCGGTTGCTTAACTATTGACATAACATGTTACATAATTGATTTAACTATTTGTAAGTAATGTCTAATATCTTTTCAATTCAATTTTGTCATAAAAAATAATAAATTTAATTCCTAACACATGTAAGAACCTAATCGTAAATTGTAATATTTTATCAAAGCGTAATATTTGAACCAATTAAGCTCAAGTCCTTTTAATTTGTAAATATTATTCAAAAATTTGAATTGATTAACTTCAACCACTGACAAAAACGTATTAATCGAGTTAACTATTTATAATTAAAGTCTACGATCCTTTTAATTCAATTTTAACAACAAAATAATAATTTAATTCGTAAAATCGTAAGAATCAGATCGTAAATCGTAAGATTTAATCTAACCATGAACCGATTAAATCTTACGATTTTTACGAATTAAATTTTCTTATTTTTTATGATAAACTTCAATAAAAAAAAAGTTACTAAACTTTAACTATACACAGATTGATCAATACGCTAGTCTAAATTATTGAGTTTAACCGATTCAAATATTTGAATATTGTCTACGAATTGAAATGAGTTGAGCTTAATCGATCAAATCTTTGAATATTTTTTTTTTGAATTGAAAACACATGAGTTTAATTGATTCAAATATATATTACGATTTAATTAAATCTT